>NC_087192.1:10690000-10727500 GCF_035594125.1 Scylla paramamosain
AAGCAAACGAGGAAGCAAAATATATAATGTTGTGCGAGAGACTAAAGAGATAGACGCAAATGAGACGGCAGGAAGAGGTGACTCACAACAGGTGGAGGACAAACGATACGCGCCTGGACAGAAATTCAAGCAGAGGAGGACAATCGCGCCGGAAAAGCGAATGAGGACTAATTAGGACCGGGACAAAAGGCGACCAGACGTGAAGGTGAAGACGATGGGCATAACTTTCACGATGAAACGAAGCGGCAAAAGAAGGAGAAGGCGCCGACACTTGAGAACATCTTGCGAGAACGTAAATGAAACCGGACATGAGCCAATAATATTCATAACAGAGTAAGACAGAAGCATCGAAGAAGCAGAAGGAAGGAGGGACCCTCGAGGAAATAAGAGGATTATGGTGTATGCAGATAAAGGGTGAGAAACGAGGGATGAGAGAGAGATGGACGACAGTATACAAGAAAGAGAGGATATAAACCGGAATTCGAGACAGAGCAGGAAGGCTGAGGCGCAAGATAAGGCAAAACTCACACGCGCGAGCGGGGATAGAACCGAGGAAATGAGAAAAAAGACATAACCGAACTAAACACGAAGTAACAATGAAGGAAAAAATGGGAAAAAGAAGAATCAACACAAAATAAATAAGCCTGTAGTAATAATTGGAAAGGTGGTGAAAAAAAAATACCAGCAGAAGAATGAGTCTCATGAGAAAGCACAATCTGAAAAAAAGGACAAAAAAAAAAAACAAAGAAAGATGATAAAGAGGAGGAGGAGGAGGAGAAACAAAACTATGTTAGCAAGATGCAGTGAAACAATAAAACAAACAAACACACACACACACACACACACACACACACACACACACACACACACATACACACACACACAAACACACACACACACACACACACACACACACACACACACCCACACACACACACTACAAGAACAATTTGCTAACGTTAATGTTACCCTATAAACCACAAAAGTTAAATAACACCAGGCATGAAATTCCCGCTCAAGAGGCTGATGATGCCATTAGCTTCACGCGAGAACCACAGGAACTTCGTAGAGGAAGATGAACCCACACAGACACTGTTGCTGGAGGGAAGCGACCAGTGAGACACACGTTCCGGATATCCCACTGAGGGGAGTACGTGCAGCGACTCAATATATAAGGTAAAAAAGAGACAGCGAAGGGAGAAAGAAGGAAACTTGATAAAACAAGGAGGAAGGCAGAGGGTGCCTGAGGAGACTGATTCTCTGCCTTCCTCTCCCTGCACCAGCTAAAATTCATCATGGCTTCCCGAATGCTCTCATGAGGGGACCACTAGATAAGTGTTCGCATGGGTACATAAAGCGTCCCTGTGAACCAAGAGCGGTGGGGACACAAATCCATATTGCACCGATAAAGACTAAGGAGCGCGGCGCCGAGTTGGTAGTTGGCTGGTGCGCGATAAAGTTAAGAGGTGGGGTGGCTGGGATGCTGGGGCAGAGTAAAGGGAGGCTGGCCGCTTGTGTCTCTGGGGAAAACGGGAAGTGAGGTTTGTTTTTACCTCATAGATGACATTTTCCTTTACCAGAGGCAGGAAGTTAAAAGTAAAATGTATTTTCAATCAGTGCCTCGGCAGGCTATTACAGAGCTCTCTCTCTCTCTCTCTCTCTCTCTCTCTCTCTCTCTCTCTCTCTCTCTCTCTCTCCCCACATAAGCTAAGCAAACATTGATAATATGTTATGAGTAATAATTCGTGCCATATTAGGCAAGCCACAGGACTGCTGCGTGGTGTTTATTGAACTCGTATTTCCTAGAGAAACGAGTGAGGAGAGATGCAGGCATCGAGGAGTAAGAAGGATGGTACTGGCGATACGAGTACGCCGTGAACACTAGAGGCATGAGAGGAAAACACCAGCTGACAGAATGATCCTCTTGAACTGCGGGAGAGGAGTTCAAGTCCTTCCCTGGCCCTGAGGCAGCACCCTCCACTGAGCATCGAGGGAAATGCTAAGAAAACACAAACAACTGCATATCGACAGGGCCACAGCATAATAGTGTAAGCTTGGAGTCGAGGCGGCTGAAAAAAAAAAAAAAAGTGGAAAAATGAAGCCATATATGGGAATAACAAATATAACACTTTCTGAAACGAGTACATAATTCACCAACATAAGTGGAGTATTGTATTTGCTTCTTGAAATTCTGTACCATGAACTGCAATCTCGGCTGGTGAAGAAAACAAACACATGATGTAAGACTGTAGCTTTATCCTTCCTTTGTTTTATCTGGTGACTAATTCAAAGATGTAATTCCTTCTGTGGCCTGTCATGCAGTGTTTATAATGCTCTTTGATTTCAGCCAACAGATGAACTGTAAGGCAAGATGTGTGGCTGAGGTCATGCACTGCGTGAGTTTGCAGCAGGGTTGGAAAAAAAAAAAAACCCTTTTTTTTTTTAACCCGACCCACTGTGTTTTTTGTTTTATTTTTTATTTTTCCTTTGTCGGGTTTATTGTTTATTTTATTTGTGTTTTTGTTTATTCATCATATTTACATATATATATATATATATATATATATATATATATATATATATATATATATATATATATATATATATATATATATATATTTATTTATTTATTTATTTATTTATTTATTTATTTATATATATATATATATATATATATATATATATATATATATATATATATATATATATATATATATATATATATATATATATATATATATATATATATATATATATATATATATATATATATATAATATAGAGTGAAACAATAACTTTGAAGTGTTTTTTTTTATTTTATGTAGGAGAGTCACCGTCCAAGAGCAGCAAAAATATAATTAAAAAAAAAAAGAAAAAGCTCACTGAGATACCTGTTCCCGAACAGACTCAAAAGTGGTCGTCAAAAATTAAAAGATAAGTGTCTTGACACCTCCCTCTTGAAAAACTTCAAATCATAGGAAGGAGGAAATACAGAAGCAGGAAGGGAGTTCTAGAGTATACCAGAGAAAGAGATAAATGATTGAGAATGCTGGTTAACTCTTGCATTAGAGAGGTGGACAGAATAGGGATGAGAGAAAGAAGAAAGTCTAGTGCAGCGAGGCAGCGGGAGGAGAGGAGCAAGATTAGCAAGTTAGCAAGATCAGAAGAGCAGTTAGCATGAAAAAAGTGGTAGAAAATAGCAAGAGATGCAAAATTGAGGCGATGATAGAGATACTGAAGACAGTCAGTTAGAGGAGAGGAGTTGATAACATTAAAAGCTTTTGATTCCACTCTGTCTAAAAGAGCGGTATGAGTGGAATCGCCTCCCCCCCACCATTAATGTGAAGCATACTCCATTCATGGAGAGATAAGGCCCCTGTACAGAGTTAGACGCTCGGGGTTTGAGAAAAACTGGCGGAGACAACTCAGAACACCTAACTTCATAGAAGCTGTTTTAGCTAGAGATGAGATGTGAAGTTTCCAGTTTAGATTATGAGTAAAGGACAAAGCGAGGATGTTCAGTGTATAATAGGGGAACAGCTAAGTGTCTTTGAAGAAGAGTCGTTGTTGCCTGAAAGGTTGTGTTGGGTTGATAGATGGAGGAATTGAATTTTTGAGGCATTGAGCAATACCAAGTTTGCTCTGCCCCAATCAGAAATTTTAGAGAGATCAGAAGTCATGCGTTCCGTGGCTTCACTGCGAGAAATGTTTATTTCCTGAAGGGTTGGACATCTACGAAAAGACGTGGAAAAGTGTAGGGTGGTACCATCAGCGTAGGAGTGGATAAGACAAGAAGTTTGGTTTAGAAGATCATTGCTGAATAATAGGAAGAGAGTGGATGACAGGACAGAACCCTGAGGGACACCAATGTTGATAGATTTAGTGAGAAGAACAGTGACCGTCCACAGCCAGAAAGGAAACTGAAATTAAGTTACAGAGAGAAGGATAGAAGCCATAGAAGGGTAGTTTGTAAAACCAAAGCTTTGTGCCAGACTCTATCAAAAACTTGATCACCAAAATCCCTAAAAGAGGATGACAAAAAACTCAGTAAGGAAAGCCAGATCACCAGTAGAGCGGCCTCGACGGAACCCATACTGGCGATCAGATAGAAGGTTGTGAACTGATAAAAGTTTAAGAATCTTCCTGTTGAGAATAGATTAAAAACATTAGAGAGGCAGGAAATTAAAGCAATAAGATGATAGTTTGAAAGATTGGAATGATCACCCTTTTTTTTAGGAACAGGCTGAATTTAGGTAGATGTTGATAGACAAAGTCGGAAGGGCTTGACTAGGCAAGGTGCAAGCATGGAGGAAGAGTTTTGGAGAACAATAGGAGGAACCCCATCAGATCCATAAGCCTTCTTGGGGTTAAGGCCAGCGAGGGCACGGAAAATATTACTGCGAAGGATCTTAATGGGAAGCATGAAGTAGTCAGATGGTGGAAGAGTGGGGAACAAGCCCTGAATCATCCAAGGTAGAGGTAAAGGTTTGAGCAAAGAGTTCAGTTTTAGAAATAGGTGAGATGGCAGTGATGCCATCAGGTTGACATAAAGGATAGAAAGGTGTAGAAGCAAATTTATTGGAGATATTTTTTGGCTAGCCGCCAGAAGTCAAGAGGGGAGTTAGGTCTTGAAAGATTGAAACTTTCTATTAATGAAGAACAGACACTCGTTTAGGTCATGCTGATACAGGTTGGTCCGGTTGGTCAAAGCCTGTGTTAACTTGTACTGTAGTCAGGTTTGACTACTTTTGCATTTATGTATGTGTACATATATAGACTTTATTTATCAATAGGTTTTATAACAAAATTTATATACGTAAAAAAATAAAATAAAATAAAATAAAAAAAATTCACTTAGGCTGTTTTTATTTATTTATTTATTCATTTACTTATTTATTTCATTTATTTATTTACTTATTTTTCTTGGGGTGGTGGTGTTTCTTAATACTAACTCTGGTCTGCAGAGGGAGCGCCTATCAAGTTTATCTGAACACTCGGCCTGCCCGCTGCGGTGATGGACGGCGCGATGCAATTCTTCATACATTTTAACGAATAAACTTTAGATGATTAGATGATGGAATGGGTTTTTATAAATATTAATTAACGGTACCGGTGCAATGATGAACTGTTACTCGCAACACTATAATTATAGTTAGAATAACAACAAGATGAACTACTACTACCACTACTACTACTACTACAACTACTACTACTACTACTACTACTACTACACCTACTACTACTACAACTACACCTACACCTACTACTACTACTATTACTACTACTACTACTACTACTACTACTACTACTACTACTACTACTACTACTACTACTTACTACTGCTACTACTACTACTACTACTACTACTACTACTACTACTACTACTAATAATAATAATAATAATAATAATAATAATAATGATAATAATGATAATAACAATAATAATAAAAATTCTACCACCACTGCCCCTTTTACTACTCTTATAATCGATATTGTTAAGAATACCTGGTGTGTCTGTCTCTTCCTATATCTCCCTCTCTGTCTTGTTTCAGCACAGCAGCGAAGAAGAGTTTGAGGATACATCTAAACTTATTCAACCCAAAACAGTCGCCGAAAAAAAAAAGTGAGATTTAAGGTAAATTCTCTATAAAAAGTTGTTAGCTAAGCCATTATTCAAGACACAGGGCGTGGCACAGCAGAGATAGCACGTAACATGTTTTGCAAGTCGTACCCTTTATACCCCAAACTTCTCGTGTTAATAATCACCAGTCACTGAGTAGCCTAGAAGTTATTCCCCTTTAGTTCTGTTTACGTACGTACATCTGCCGCATACGGGTGCCTTGTTATTTCCTCCACCACCACCACCACCACCACCACCACCACCATCATTGTTACTACTACTACTACTACTACTACTACTACTACTACTACTACTACTACTACTACTACTTCTACTATAACTACTACTACTACTACTACTACTATAACTACAACTACTACTTCTATTCCATCCTATACTGCTACTATAACTACAATAACAACAACACCTACTACTACTACTACTACTAGTACTACTACTACTACTACTACTACTACTACTACTACTACTACTATAACTACTACTACTGCTACTACTATAACTACAACTACTACTTCTATTCCATCTTATACTGCTACTATAACTACAATAACAACAACACCTACTACTACTACTACTACTTCCACTAAAACTACTCTTGTTACAGTTTACAGTGATATTAGAAAGGTGTGCCTGAATAAAAAAAAATGTTGAAGGAAGAAAGAGAGTACTGATATGTACAGAGAAGGGAAAGCAGATTGAGGGGGAAGTTATATTTAAAAAAGTTGAAGATGAAAAAAAAGTGTTAGCGGAAAGAAATTAAGCGAGAGATTGAAAATGGAAGAAAGAACCTCGATATTTTGAAGGAATGATAAACTACCCTGAAAGATAAACGGTGCGGGCGGAGGGAAGACAGCAGGTAGTAACAGCAAGAAAAGTGTTGGAGAGCAATGCTATAGTGAACATGAGGCAGGCTGAATGCTTTGAAGAAATGTTGGGTAAAAGTGAGGCTCTGACAGTGTTGATAACATTACCAAGTTACCAGAAATGGAGCAGATCACATCATATATTTTTTTTTTTAACGAATGATACAATTGTTTAGCAAAATGTGACATAAATTGAGGGATACAGTGTGTGTTTAAGGAAGGACAGGGAGTATCGCATAATGTCACTGTACACCTGTGGTTAAAGGAAGCCAAGGAAACTATACAAGTCTGTCTCCTGTACTTGAAAGCAACCAAAGAGTAGTGATATACAAGTACTTCTCCAGAAAACATATATAAAAAATATATATATATATATATATATATATATATATATATATATATATATATATATATATATATATATATATATATATATATATATATATATATATATATATAATGAATAAAGCTCAAATACGTGGCTGAACTTTGCCTTACGTTTTGGCAAGAGTATGTATAGGGAAGAATATTATAGTACGTGTATGACGTTTTTGGAATTTTCAAGGTATGACAAGACTGGAAGTTAACTTTGTAATAATTGCTGAATACTGAAGACTGATAATGGTGAAAGACCTTACAAGGTAACTGAAACATTTGTAAGAGAAAGAAAGAGAAATGTGGGTGTGTCATGTCTCCATATCTTCCCATTAAAACAGCATCGCTGGAGGTAAAGGCAAGATTCATGTGTTAAGAAAATAACGTATGTTGATATATTTATCTATTTATTAAGCGAGTCATAAACTATCCTATTCCAAACATACCTGAAAAATTTTCGAAAACTTGCCAAGTTTTATCGAAGAATAAATTTGTGAAAGCGTGAGATACAAAAAAAATCTGAAGCCGAGTGCCACAAAGAGGGAATAAGAATTAAATTTAAGTTATTTCAGTGTAGATATTGCTGCAACAGCTTCCATGGAGGTAGAAGTGAGCTATCAGAGAGGAGAGAGAAAAGGTTTTAGAACATTAAGAGGGAACGTGAAGGCTGGTAAGAGTGAGAAGTTTAAAGGGGTAGCGAACAGGAGGCATCACGACGATTCTATGCCAGCCTATAAAAGAAAGACGTAGTATTTTGCCTCACTACAATATCTGGCGCGAACAGGTGATATCAACCAAAATGATATTTATTACTCTTTTTAGGGATGACATATAGTTCAGGAAAGAACACATTTGTTCTGATGAAAAAAGTACACTTATGAAACAAATGATTCCTCGCAAGAATGGGTAAGGAAAATAAGAAAATTTTACGTTTACCTACACTGGGGTGAGTGCAGTGAAATTTATCCTAAGACGCACAATGTTTTATCTACAAGACGATGATGTGACTGATTATCTAAAACAGCATTAGATAAGATGATGCTGTACAGCACCAGGAATTATGGGAGCAGGAAGAGGAAGAAGATGCTGCCCCAAGTCGCAGAAATAAAATGGGAATGGAATACTTAAAGGAGTAGGACCAAGCAAGGTGGCGTGCTTGACGGGAATAAACAACCATAACTGCTTAAGTGGGTGGCAATGGGCGAAAAATAAACGCTGGAAAATAATGTGAAGTAAAGCGACAAGTTGGTACGGAATGCGAAAACACAATACGGTAAGAAAATACTGACTGATACTGAGGAAAGAATACTGTTCCTGCTGCAGTTGTTTACCAGTTAATTAATCGCATGGCAAAGGACGAAGAATAAGTGTCAGCAAACTATATAAACTATAACTTCAAGGAGCTATGTAATATCATGATGGAAAAAAAAAATACAATTTGATACGGAGAGAGAAATGTTGCTGCTTTTGCTAGTGTTGTCGTTTAATTATCTCGGTGACGATTAAAGGAATGAAGATACAAGATAACAGGAAAAGAAAAAAAAAATAAAGTGTCAACAGACCCGTTAGTTCCGACAAGGCTGGTTGTGAGAGTTACAGAAACTACAATATCTAACCTGTATGCTTCAAAACATATAAGAGGTCAAAGCGAAATCTGACATGAAAATTTTACTAAGCGAGAGAGAGAGAGAGAGAGAGATCGTAATCTTTTTGGGAACGGCAGAATATATTACTAGGTAGTAAGTGAGAGAGAAAAAAAATAATATCTTTTTATAAGCTATTGATAATGAACAACTACTATGGCAGTGGCTGGCATACCACACTGGTGAGTAGAAAAATAAAATTCTATTGGCCACCAAGTAATGTGTAGTTGTTTTTAATTCGTTTCATTATCATACTTGAGTGTTTCAAATAGATGTTCTTACAACATAGTTAAAGGATAGCTTTGGAGAGGATGGAAAGAAGGAAAGAAGGAGAGAGGGAGGAGGAGGAGCAGGAGGATGTGAGTTTTACGTACAATTTCACAAGATAATAAAAAAAAAGAACAACAAAACGATGGAGAACAAAATATGAAACAGAAATAACAAGTAAGAAATATAAGAAAGACGAAACGAGGACGGGAATAAGAAATGTAAGAGAGGAAGGAGAAAAAGAGGTCAAATCTCACAGCAAGAAGACAGTAATCGGAGCGAGGCGAGGCCGGGGGGACGCTCAGCGCGCCTCCAACAACCTCCTCCTCGCTCCCGAGATGCAATAAGAAAATAATCCTGTCCGAGGACTGCGATGCCAAGTGGAAATATAAACAATCGTAAAAATTCGCTTACGATATGTGATAATTTAATTCACTTCCTTTTTAAAAATGTGGAAACCTTCGTCTGACAAAACTTTCAGTGTTATTTTACGCTTATGGTACAACTTTGTACAAAATAGTCACATAAATACGCTCACATAATACTTAATATGTTTCTTTGTTTGCTTTCACAATTATGACTTCTCCACATTTCTTTTTTTTTTTTTTTCAAAATTATGACAGGAAGGACGCTGGGACATTATCTTCCATTAATAAATGAAGGCACTTTGTAATATGAGGTGCATGAAATTATATCCGTGCAGCTTGTGTGGCTTAAGGAAGAAAACCTGAAACTCGCTGCTGCTGCATCTGCTTGGTGGGAAAAAAAAAATAATGATCCAACCGGCTGGTAATGTTGCTGCTGCTGTTGCTGGTGGTGCTGCTCCTGCTTCGTTTAGAGAAGCCGGACCGTAGGGAGCAGAGTAGTTATTCTTGCCGCAGCAGAAACTACATTCTTAATGTAAAGGTGTTTTAAGCTTCACAGGTTTAAGGTCATTGGTTCTTCAGACTATAACCAGAAAGGCCGCAGTGTGCGTTGTTGTTCCCTATTTAGTACAGACTCATACACATAGAGCCTCAAAATTCTACAGTAAGTATTCAGTGCTTCTTGCATTGGCGATACCATGACATCACAAGGAGATTGTTAACATTGTTGTTGGCATTCATTTACGCTTAACTGCATCAAGTTGAACAAACAAGAGGTCAATCGGGTACTCACCATGATTCTGTGCCCAATCAATGATGGAAGTGACTCCTGCGGTGTAAGAGGACATGCAGTCCTCAAATTTGCCCCGGTGGTCGAGACCCAATGTGTTGACATTGGCCTTCACGCCACACATGAGCGCCGTGGCGCATGCAGACGAATCTCCTATCTGGGCGTCGATATTGTACGTCTGGAAGAAACACGAGATAAGGATTACAAGACTGCTACCGAATGATACTGGAAGAACAATAGACTAATTATTGTTTTTTTATTTACTTTTTTTTTTTGGGGGGGGGAAAAAGTGTGCATTTTGGGAAGGTCCCGTGTTGTTAAACTTATAATTAAACAATCCCACATTTTGGTGTTTCATTTCGATGCGATCATTTCATCCATCTCCTTTTGCTTAGTACCATAAAAGATCCGAGAGTTTGTGCACGTGAATCTGCCTTCACCCACCAGCTCCTTTGGTCACTGATATCGGTGGAGGATTTGTAACTTATCTGGAGCATATTTTCACGCACTACGCTGATTCTGATGACACTTCCCCATCCATTTTATGAAACATTCGTGTCCTTCGTTAAATCCTGCATGAATATCCAGGGTTCCTCCGTTACAGGTGAAGGTCGTGCCAGAGATGCTCCACATATGCACCAGTCACTGTGGCTCATCCGCCACGCACTCACTCCAGTGCTCTGCCAGCGTTTTCTCTGTTACCTGTGTCATTCGAGTAACCTACGACAAAAGTATTCTTATATATTTTTTTTTTTTTTTTTGCTGTTTGAACTTGCAACACAATCCATTGGCGTAATGACTGAAGTGTAAGTGAGTAGGATGATGATTGCATGGGTGGAAAGACATTAGTGATAATAAAAATTACATTTATACTTTTGTCGTAATAAAACCTGAGTGGTGTTGCCGGAACTTCTTGTTTCCAATGTGTGAAATTATATTGTGAAGAACGACAATAACACAACCGGTTTTATTCTGATGTGAAGAGCGTCACGCCTCTTCATATAGTCAGCCTTCAAAACATTTACTTAGTCTAACCTTAAGGTTCCGCTGACAAGGCGTGCAGTAAAGCCACCCTGCATCATTTCTTCAATAGTCTGAGTTCATCTTACTGAAGTAAATACTGCGGAATAACATGTCCCTCATGACGCCCACCTCGAGCCACACTTTCACAGTATTCAAAGACATTTCGCTTCTGAATGTACTCAAACTTAATTTTTTTTTTTTCCACTTCCTTTCCTGAAGCTTCTACACTCCTCGTTACTTATGGACTGTCCCGGGAAAAGTAGGTCACTGAGTCTTTATACGAGTATGTAGTTAATATTCAGTTAATTTTCCTCATGTTAACTTAGCAATCCTCGCGAGCGAGCGTGCGTTTTGTGTGTGTGTGTGTGTGTGTGTGTGTGTGTGTGTGTGTGTGTGTGTGTGTTTATGTGTCTACTTTACTTCCCCATTCTCATTTTTTCCCTTTTCTCCTTTGTTTTTCTTCCTCCCAAACAACAACAACAACAACAACAACAACAACAATTACTACTACTCCTACTACTACTACTACTACTACTACTACTACTACTACTACTACTACTACTAGTGGTACTATTACTACTACTACTACTACTACTACTATCGTGGCCACCTACTGATGGAAGCGTACCAATAAGAGCTGCACTCATGCCATGTCAAAATGGGACCGGTGAGGCCGAGGAATGAATCAGGGATACTTGCAAGCGCAGGTATTGTCTTACAATTTATCCACGAAGTTAATATACTGCAATACCAAATCAAGTATTTTTTTTTAATATTCACTGGAAGAATGATAATAACTTCGTATGGAAACAAAAGAATAATGTACACGTATAAGATTGCTATACTAAACTTTAAGAAAACAACTAATGTATTTGTAACTGATATTCTTAACTTCGGGTAAACTTCCGTTAGTTGCCAGGACATGTGACAGGAAATCAATAATTACATGTTACATGTGAACTGCGGTCGGTATGGGACCTTGGGCATGGGGAGCTGGGCGTGTTCGGTGGCTGTACGGTGTTGTCAGCACGTTCTGACACTGCTGCCACGGCCAGCTCTGACTCATTTCCTCACGGCAGTACTCTCCTTTCACTCACTATCGAAGCGTCCCACAACAACTACATTGTCGCTTCCGATCTCGTCTAACGCACTTATGTCTCCCGTTTCTTCTTTCCTTGACTCATTTACTGTGTACAGATTTGTTACGCTGAGCCTTTCTGTTGTTTCGCTGTGCTCATCTTTGTGCTTGTGCAGTGTTTCTGCTGACCAAACTACTGCTGGCCACGACACTATTAATACTATTGCTACTGCTACTACTACTACTGCAACTACCGCTGCTACTGCTGCTGTTGTTACTGCTGCTACTTCTACTACTACTACTACTACTACTACTACTACTACTACTACTGCTGCTGCTGCTTGCTGCTGCTGCTGCTGCTGCTGCTGCTGCTGCTGTTGCTGCTACTTCTACAACTACTACTACTACTACTACTACTACTACTACTACTACTACTTAAACCACCACCAGCTCCACCACCAACACCACCACCACTACTACTACTGCTACTACAAGAAGAAGAAGAAGAAGAAGAAGAAGAAGAAGAAGGAAACAGAAAGAGGAAAAAATTCGACATGGTTCTACTTTGACCTTTACAGTCAGACTCTATTCGTTTGGAGTTGAGAGTATATTTGAAAGAGTAAAAAGGCTTTCGGTTTCATTAAGACGTCTGTGCTCTCCTCACTCATACCTTTCTCCACATTTTTCCCGTGCAGTGGTGTTTTATTTCCTTCTTTCCGAGAATGCTGTGATGGCCATTTTTGAGGTGAACTTCAGGATCCTTTCTGTTTTCCAGCCAATGAATCGTTCCTGCAATCCCCCGAGAAAGGTGTGACTGGTGCAGGCGTTCCCCATCCTGGCCTCCTTCCTTCATCGCCTCAGTATTCAGTATTCAGTATTCACTCGCCTCTCAGCCACTTCACTCACGTGCTCTGCTCCTTCCCTTTCTGAGTTTATGCAGATTTCTTTCCTTCACTTTATTTTTTTTTTACGTCGTTTATTCTTATATTTTCAATAATACAAGGTAAAGATTCTTATTTTAAGAAATAAATAAAACAAAACTCCACATGATATATGTAAGTAAGGAAACAAAACCTTTACCTAAATTTGGTTTCAGTATTTTGGTCTGAACAGCGGCTTTGTTCTGCAGAGTGCATGCCTTTCCACAGACGACACCCTGCGGAGTCTCGGGTACATCAAAGTGTGAATTGCTACCCAGGCTTTTCGCGGAAATTGAAACAAGAGTGTTTGTGGGAATTTTCAAGGGGGAGAAAGGGAAAAATTCCTTTCCATGTGTTGGGAGTGGGACAACGGGCTTTTGAGCCTCCTTTCCCAAAAGAGAAAAGCGTGGCGCGGTTTGTGTCGACTTCGCTCTTTTGTGTTTGACGTGTGACGTAGAGGTGTCGGTCGTGTTTTACTGAGGTGAATGTTTTTCTTTCACATAATGTAGTTAATTAGATCTATTTAACATTGATGTGTGATACCAGACAAACCGTGACAGGATGCATTAATGATAGACAGCGGCACAAGGCCAGCATGCGTGCATTCCATCCACTCCATCTACCCACCCGAGTGCCAGAATACATAACAACAGACATGTACAAGAGGATTCTTCTAACTCGCCGTTTACACACGCGATCCCACAGTGTCTGTCTAGCGGATCGAGCCAGGTAAGGCTTGGGAACACGGAGAGCGGCGAGAATTCTGGTACAAGCTGGCCGTCCTCGGCCTTCCCGCAAGCTGAGAGACATGTCCGGGTGGCGTGTCTTTCTTCTTACGGAGACTGGCACGTCAATCTGCGGCTGTCAGTCTGCGACTTTACTTGTATTTTCGACGGGAAATCAATTTTCCTTCTGACTCTATGTCACTAAAACGAGATTCAATGATATGTAGTATAATTACCTGCACGTAAGATGTGCAGTGAGGAATAATTTGTAAATTTCAAACGCATTCTTCCATTGAATGACGAAAAAATGGACATGAAATGCCCCGAACGATGCAACGAAGAATGAAATAGACTTTCTTACAGACTAAAAATAGTATAATACAGTTTCATGCAATGCCTCAAGGAAAATTACGTTTACATTGTTTATTGAGCGGCGGCTGAGAAAAACACACAGGTGCGTGGTGCTATGGAGCAGGAAAGACATCCAGGAAGTTGGCACTCAACAAAAGACAACCCTGCTTTGTGAAGCTATGCACCTTGAAATAAAGTATTCCGCTGAACTTAATTATCTTTATAAAGAACTTAATTATCTTTACGGTATATGGAACTTAGTTACACTTATATGGAGCATGGATTTAGAACGAAGGAATCTGTATATGATAGGAAAGAAGTAAAGTACTTGAAGAGGAAGGATTAGCGTTAATGGAAAAAAGATTACACGGAAGAAAAGGAAACTTAAATTAATATAAGTAAATTTATAAATATATATATATATATATATATATATATATATATATATATATATATATATATATATATATATATATATATATATATATATATATATATATATATATATATATATATATATATTAATAGATAGATAGATAGACAAATTAATAGAGATAGGTATATAGACAAAGATAAAAGGAGGCTAACCAGGAATGGACGTGGATTTTAAAAAGTGCGTAGAAACTGCATGATTGCTTTGCTGTAGACAAGGAAAGCACTTATTATAAGTGTATAGAATTCAGATGAACGCTTTCAAAGATGAACAAGATAAAATTACAAATAATAAAGCTGACAGGATTCGAAAGTATTCAATAGAACATTATGTTGAGATAATGATAACGAAGATCACAAAGTAGAAGTGTTGACCAGTCATGATCTTGTCATGAGTAAACAAGTGAAGTAAATGAAACACAAGAAGGAATAAACAGGAAGCAGAGAAGGCACTCTACTGTAGAGACATAAAATTTACATGCTGCAAAACAAAGCTGTAATACTTTTAGAAGAAAATGATAACAGATTTGCTTTAAACCCATAGCTTGTAGAAATGGAAAAATAATACTGATTCAAAGGAAAGGTGACATCAAAGACTTAAAAAATAACTACTGACCAATAAGCTGACTGTCTGTAGCATCCGTACTTTTTACAAAAGTGCTTCCAAACAGGATCTGATGCAACGCTTCATTCCAATCTTTCAAAAGAGCGAAACATATTCCGGAGCAGCCACGAGCATTCAGGAACTGACTATGTCCATGTCACCAAGCAAGTAATGGAGGAGTATTTAGAACATACCAAACTACCAGCTATAGGTTGCATTAATTATAAAATCCATTGACTCAGCAGTCTGCAGATATGAAGTTAAGTAAAAGTTAAAGGAAAGTAAACATAAGGCAGTAGAAACATGCAAGAAGATAGGTACTGGAATATATTCCCCATATGGAACTCATCAATAGACAGAGAAATGAATACATTTGCAAGTATATATATATATATATATATATATATATATATATATATATATATATATATATATATATATATATATATATATATATATATATATATATATATATATATATATATATATATATATATATATATATATATATATATATATATATATATATATACGCACATATGTGTGTGTGTGTGTGTGTGTAGTTTGCTTATTGTATTAATGTTGATACAACTATGATCTTGTCCCAGTTCAGCTTCTTCTCGTGCCCCCTATAATTGAATTCATACAATTTCTTACGCCATACAAACATTCACACACACACATACACACACATACACACACACACAAACACACACAAACAAACGCTCTCTCTCTCTCTCTCTCTCTCTCTCTCTCTCTCTCTCTCTCTCTCTCTCTCTCTCTCTCTCTCTCTCTCTCTCTCTCTCTCTCTCTTTGTGTGTGTGTGGTGGGGAGGCAGGGAGGCGAATGCGCGCGCGCTTAGATTTGCATGTTCCTTTTGATGCCTGGCAAAAGCGGTGAGTCTGGTTAAAGGTAAAGTCAATAGCAATCTTGGTTTCATGTATGATTATTGACGCCTATTCGTCCATTACGAGGGGGCTTGTGTAATTCTGATGACAGACTAAGAGGAACTAGTGCAGTTCAGAGCTGACAGGTTTCCACCACCGACTGGTATTATCTGTCACATACTTATTTCCGAGAAGGTTTTGCTCTTAGTGTCATTTACCCCTTCAACGCATCTTTGATTGATCTTTTACTTCTTTTTGACAAATGATCGATTAATTCATCTAGTGGCTGATGTAGATGTTTACATTTGATGTCTTTTATCCACATTGCCATAACAGTTTGCAGATGAAAAAGATATATATAAGTTGAAATAATAATAAGGTATTGCTTACAAGAATTAAAAAAAAAAAAACATTGAATCAAGAAAAAAACACAAGACTCATTTGCAAAAAAAAAAAATAATAATAATAATAATTAATAAATAAAAAAAATAAATAATAATGATATATTCATGTAACAACCAGCATTTATTGGGCTCACCAAGCAATACTATGGCTTTTATAAGTACTGACTCATCAATTAAGCTAGTGTCAGGTGTGACGCACAACAATGACGGTCATGGTGCCGCGTGGAAATCCAAGAAACAACGAACACTGCGTCTTTTGTTTCCAGTTTATACACGGTTCGACTCACTTTCTCATCTCTATGCTCTGACGTAACAATATACAAAAAGGTTCCCTGTCTATCTTTTAATGGACTGAAAAATGCAAAGAGGTAATAACGATTTTTTAGATAAACATCACATAATAATATCACATCTTTGTCTCAACATTTAAAAAAAAATAAAATAAATAACGTCACGGGTGTCCCCATCTCCCACCGGTGCTTGGATCATCATTACTGGCAGGCATCACAGACCAAGTGAAGAAAGGAGAACGCCGCCATCTTTGAAAATACTCCACTGGGTTTCCATGGCTCCCCCTTAGCTCTATCTCCCTCCTTGGATTATCTGCCTCCTCGTCCACATGTTGATAAAGTGGCTCTCACAAAATTTCCCTCGTTGGCGCAATATACACGCGCGTGGCACCGCTCAACAGGTCGCCTGCAGGACCTGTTATAGGAGGAACTCCCACACAAACGGCTGCCCCTGCCCGCCAGGAGAGGAATGTCATATCACGGCATGCATTGTTGCGGTTCTTATGGCGGAGATTTCTTTGTCCCTTAAGACCCACTGATTTGTTGCCCGCCGCGCCAAGAATCTTGTTATGACAGGAAGGAAAAAAGAGAGCACGAAACTTACAGGAACATACACTATAATAAAATTTTGGTTATAGCTTTCTTTCGCGCGCATGGGAGAGGCTTCACAGTGTATTTTTGTTTCTTATTGCAGTGATAACTGGCTAGATTTGAAGGAACACATTAAAATAAATTGTGGCATGGATAGTTTATATCTTTATCCACTTAATTTCAAACTACTTTGAATTTTCCTCGGAATCTTTTAAGAAGAATAATACGTATATGCGTGTGGCAGCGTGGGAACCAACAGGTGTTCAATGACTCGCCTCACCAGCGCCGCCAGGTATACTCTCAAAATTTTGTAGAAATGTGGTTGCGTTACTACTTGTTCACGGTAATACTGGAATGTCAATAACTCTGAAAGCCTACCTTAATACTTTTCAAATAACAACTCTCTCTCTCTCTCTCTCTCTCTCTCATATATATATATATATATATATATATATATATATATATATATATATATATATATATATATATATATATATATATATATATATATATATATATATATATATATATATATATATATATATATATATATATATATATATATATATACACACACACACACACACACACACACATACCAAGGAGGAAATAAAAAAAATAAACACGAACGTATACTAATTCATTTGTTAACACTTCGTGAATTTTAATAACTGTCGAGGAAAGCAGTCGCTAAGTTGGGATGAGTCTGAAGGAAAATGAATCACTGACGCTTATTCATACTTCAAAGTGAACCCAGAGTGAGGGTACGGAATGGAGGAGGCGCGGAAGGGAGGGGAAGGAAGGGAGGGGATGGGTTAGCGTTCTTCCCTGTGTCCTTTCTCACCTTGACGCTGCTGCCTGCTCCCAATGGCCTCCTGACACCCACTCTTTCTTTCCTCAACACAGTGACGCACTTCATTTCCACGCCTCTCCTCTCCCCGCCTTCCTTCTACTCTATCCACGCACATCTCATCTTCACCCAAGTACATCTCCTTCATACCATCTCCCCTTTATCCCCTCACTTTTTCCTCGCTCTCTTTTTCCCCACTTTTCTTCCTCTCGTCTCCCCATCTTCTATCATACCTACACACGTCATCTCATCTTTACGCCTCCCAAACATAGCATCTTCTCACCAACTCTTAATTCCCTAAACTTTCCTCCTTCTTCTTGTTTTCCTATTTCCTCTTTTTCATCTTGCAATATATTCACACAGAGCTATTTCACACTGCTTTCCCTTTAATCTTTTCACTTTCTTTCTGCACCCTGGCGTTCCCACCCCTTTTCTGTCTTCTACACACACACACACACACACACACACACACACACACACACACACACACACACACACACTTCTACCCTTCACAGGTACAGCTCTTTCACACCACGTCTCCTTTATCCCCTTCACATTTCCCTTGAGGAGGAACAGGTGTCTGAAGGAACGTAATGACAGCAGGCACTATTCTGTTCCTTCGTACTCTCCTTATCCCTGGTTTCCTTCTAAAGCTGAGTTTCACATGTGTACCCAATGATATTACTTCCTCTTGAACACACGTCCTTGACTCCCTGGAATTTTCCACGAACTTGCCTTGGTTTTATTGTGGCTTACGTGTATAACAATATGTGCTGTATAATTTCTGTCGTAATTCATACCGTGGCGTGAAATATTTTGATCGTTTCCACTGGAGAGAGAGAGAGAGAGAGAGAGAGAGAGAGAGAGAGAGAGAGAGAGAGAGAGAGAGAGAGAGAGAGAGAGAGAGAGAGAGAGAGAGAGAGAGAGAGAGAGAGAGAGAGACCTCAGTTCCAGTTGAATGAAAATTTCAGTCTCATGAGATTGAAATATTCACTATCTGTTTTGTGTGTGATCCTACTCAGCTAATCAAACCAACCTATAATTAATTAGCTACAATGCTTCAGAGCAGCTAACATTTTACTACCAATATTATGTGCATTAAAGGCGAAACCAAGAGTCGGAATTTTTACTAAACTTCTAATTCCTCGGCTAGTCTTAAAAAAAAAAAAAAATAATAATAATAATAAATAAAAATCTTGGGACTACAAACCTCATTTTCCTTTGCAGTCTTATCCCTACTGTGTGTTTTTCCGAACGACCAGCACATTTCAAACACAAGTGGCTAACACCGTCAGTGCGAATGTGACGGTTTTAGCCTCTGGTGATAAAAGTGGGAGGGAAACTGTTAGACTCTGGGGTACCATTGTCACATTCTGTTTTTCCGCTTCGACTTCAGGTCCTTCCTGGATGATGATCTGTAGTCCGTAAATAAAATAATACATATTACTTCTGCTTCAGTGTGAGTTTTCTAGCAATCTTTCCGACTCATTTATCTAATATTGGTTCAGAACTTAACACTAACGCCTGAAAGCTTTTATATAATCTTGTTTTGTCTTTTACCAAGTTAAAGATAGATAGGCAGCTTGAAAACAGAACGTTGCATTTCAGTCTGTTAATTAATGTTGTGGACATTATTTTGGAATCATGCCTAAATATCTAAACAAAGAAGAAAAAATGTTCATGCAGGAGTTTGTCAAGAGTTTTGGCTTATATCTAAAATCTCCAGTAACGTTGCCTATAAATTTGGGCTCGTGTTCTAACCTAACTTACTCTTTTTGGTTGTGTTCACAGGCAATGACCAGCGGCAATAAGCATTTCCTCTGGATGTCATGAACACAATATCCCAATAATTTTCATGTCTTTTCTGGCCAAGCTTCACACGAAAGAGTTGCTCAGTGTCCCATCTCCTCCATCCCCGTTATAGGCAAACTTTGGAAATGTCTCCCCTCCGCTGCCTCGGCCACCATAAGAATTATAATTTACTCATTACTGTGTAGAATTCTCCTCATTAGTGTGCTCGTAACACAACGATGCTTAGGTGGCTTTACTTTTATTTACTGCACCGTATTCATTCGTGGATTAATCGTGACTTTTCCTCTTCCATTTTTCCTTCCTTTTCATCATCTTCATCCTTCTCTGCTCCTTATTCACTCCTCTTCCTCCTCCTCCTCCTCGTCCTCCTCTTCTTCCGGTGGTTGCTGCTGTTGCTGCTGCTGTTGCTGCTGCTGCTGCAAAATATAATGCATTTACTTTCTGAATAACTAACTAAAAACTTTGCACTTTTTGCACTCCGACACTGGTAAGGGTAATTCATGAACTCGCAATTTTTTTCCAGCTTTTTGTTTCTATTAATGTTTCTGTTCTTTTTCTTAACTTGCGCTGTCTTTTACGTGCAGCCGCATTAAAAGACTGACTTCTGGGTGCGTCGTTAAGTTCCGAAGACGTCATGTTTTGTTTAGTTCCCTCCTGAGGCCACACCTGCAAACCACACAAATCCAGGCGCTCCCATGTGAGTCCTATCTAAGTACATTCCACCCATGGAAGGTTTCTCCCTCAAGAATTCATCCAGAAGAGTTCTTCCAAGATTTCTCTCAACTAATCTAACATAACACTACCTAATTTATCACGAGGGAATTACTCTTGGGAGAAATTTTTGGGAATACAATATTTCTGGAGGAAATTAAATCTACTTTTAGGAAGAGACGTTACATACGGTGCACGGTGGACGATACACAGTGACTAACGGAAAAATCACGTTCACTGCAGTATTGTTTTATACATAAAGCAAATAACAGCGTGTGTTTTCAAACGTGGCTTTATAAATGATAGTGTAGGATTTCACTTATTCACGAGTGTTTGTATGTCTAACAGAAACACGTGGTGGCGCCGCCTTTCATGTCACTTTCCCTCCATCACCATCAGCCCTCAGTCAAAGAGCCTAGCAGGGCTTAGCGCGCGGCTTACGCGTACACACACACACATAGTCTGTCTATCTGTCTGTGCTTATGACTGTCTGTATCTCTCTCTCTCTCTCTCTCTCTCTCTCTCTCTCTCTCTCTCTCTCTCTCTCTCTCTCTCTCTCTCATGCAGTTTCATCAATAAATACAAAATGAAATTCTCGCGGTGTGGTCGCGATACTTCACCGGTGTAGGTTGTTCAAGGCGCTGGCAGAGCACGGCAATCGGACTAAAACATTTCTAAGACATCAATATGACTACCTGAGAACCTGAGAGGAGGGCGAGGTGGAGGGAGGATGGAATCCTTCTCCAATGAACGAATTTTACTTTCTTCCTCACAGATTTGTTTTGCTGCCTCCTTTTTAAACTTCTATTTGAATCGTTGCTCAGTGTTGGATATTTACAACGACTAACGACGTTCACTATATTTATCAAATATTTTTCTTTCTTCCGTTCTCCTCTTCTTCCTTCCTCCTCCTCCTCCTCCTCCTCCTCCAGCTTTCACCTTCCTGTTCCCATGAACGAGTTTTATTTGGAGCAAAATGTTAATGCAGCAGGAGTCGGGCTGGCATTCATGTAGGAAGAATACATAAGATTTGCATAATTACATTTTCTCTGGTTATTTCAGACTTGGCGGAGTGGCCTCGGCTGCTGACGGTGAGCCGCGGACCTGAGGTGCGGCGCTGCGGTATCATGTCGGCGCGGCGGCGGCCTTGTCCACACAGAAATATTTATTTTTTTCGATGTTATTTTTCTTCAAAGAAACATTGCGACATCACAGTGACGATTTTCATGCTGGTCAAACTGCTGGCACACTATGCTGCACAGGGTGGTGGTGATGCTGGTGGTTGTTGTTGTTGTTGTGGTGGTGGTGGTGGTGGTGGTGGTAGTAATGGTGGTGGTGGTGGTGATAGTAGTGGTGGTGGTGGTAGTTGGGGTGATGATGGTGGTAGAGGTGGTGGTGGTGGTGGTGGTGGTGGTGGTGGTGGTGGTGGTGGTGGTGGTGGAGGTGGTGGTTGGGACGGTGATGGTGGAAGTAGTAATGGTTGTAGTGGTGGTGGTGGTGGGGATGGTGATCGTAGTGGTAGTGGTAGTAATGGTAGTGGTAGTAATGATAGTGGGGTTAGTGGTGGTTGTGGGCGATAATAGTGGTAGTAGTGGTAGTAGCTGTGGTGGTGGTGGTGGTGGTGGCAGCGGTGGTTGTTGTGATGGTGATTGTGGCGGTGATGGTGGAAGTAGTAGTGGTTGCAGTGTTGGTGTTGGTGGTGGTGGTGGTGATCGTAGTGATGGTGGTAGTGCTGTTGTTGGTGGTGGTTGTGGTTAGTAGCAGTGGTAGTAGTAGTAGTAGTGGTGATGGTGAAGGTAGTGGTGATGATGATGGTGGTGGTGGTGGTGGTGGTAGTGGTACTGGTGGTTGTGGCGGTGATGGTGATAGTAGTGGTGGTGGTGATGGTGGTGGTCGCCGTAGTGTTAGTGGTAGTAATGATAGTGATGGTAGTGGTGGTTGTGGTTGGTAGTAGTGGAGTAGTGGTAGTGGTGATGGTGGTCATCGTAGTGGGAGTGGTAGTGGGGTGGTTGCAGTTGACAGTAGTGGTAGTAGTAGTAGTAGTGATGGTGGTGATGGTGGTGGTGATAGTAGCGGTGGTGGTGGTGGTGGTGGTGGTGGTGGTGGCGGTAGTGGTGGTGTAACTGAGCTTTTTTACTCCAAAATTTGGTGAGCATGCACTGTTATCTGTACTATGCTGAGGGGACAGGGGATAGCAAAGCGGCAAATGTTGCAATTCAGGTGGTACACAGAGTTCAATGAATGTATACCCGACAGGTAAAGGACAGGACAAAAGATCTGGTGATAACGCTGAGTGTATCGCGTAAAATAACAGCAATTTACATTACTCTCGTAAAGTAACATACGCCTGCAAACACATACACTGACAGACAGACACACACACACACACACACACACACACACACACACGCACAGACACACACACACACATACACACACACACACACACAAATACGCAGGTTGAGCAGGAGCCAAACGTTGTGTGATATTGTGGAAGGATAGTGACGGGAGTGAAAAGCAGATATGTAAAAGAAGGGAGAGGAAGAAATTTCATTACATGAAAGAGAATACAGCATATACCCAAGCCTTTGTAGAGCGTCTATTGTATTCATCCTCATCACCTTAATACCTTCTTTATCCCTTCCTTTTCGGCATCACCCAAGCTAATTATACCATCTTACCCCTGAATGCTTTGAAACAGCTTGGTGAGGACCGCACGCCACCTTCACCAAGAGACAGAAAAGTTAAAACCTCACACATTACAGGGACAAGTAGGTGTAGGTGCAAGACTCCATAGGTGCTAAAGGGAAAGCACAAAATTGGGTTGAATTAAATGGAACACAGTAAGTTGAAATGCTAATTCAATTTCCTCTTATTTTCATTCACATATTTCACAAATTTCCTATTTCTTAAAAGCATGTCAGAAATTACGTGAAGTGGTATGATTCTGTGTTCAGGAGGAAGGAAATGTTTGGCATTCTTCGAACTGATTCTCGCTTTGAATCTAGTTTGCAGAAGAAAATATATAAAAAAAAAAAACGAATATAAAAGAATTTTCAATCTACAACTTCGAAAAAACTTAAGTAGAGTTTGGATTCGTAAGCTATAGATACGAAATATTATTTTTTTCTTGGTTATCTATCTTTTGCTTTGTGAATATTTTTTATCCCTGAATAAATAAGATCAATGAGCAGAGTAAAGAACCTGCAAAAGGATATGGGAAAAAAAAAAGAATAAACAAATGGGTAAAATGAATAGGAACAGAATTCGAAACAAGGTGCAATAAGAACGTGATCAAAATTTGTTAGAACACATCCATATAATAGTTAAGAAGAACAATTTTGCCATAACACTTAATGATTTGGCATCTTTATCTTTATAATGTAGATGAAAATACTGACAAATAACAATAATATACAGTAAAATCCCTTTCATCCGGAATTCGAGTATCCGGCAGCTTCAAGTATCCGGTACATTTTTCCCCGAGACTTAAAATCAATAAAAAATCAATGTGTACTCATAAAATCGATTAAAATTCCCGCGCGAGGCATACTTTGTCCCCTCGCCAATAGGGCGCACTGCTTCGCGCCACCCGCGGCCCACTGCACTGTGTTTACTCAGTGACTCAGTCCCGCGTGTGCACTGTTTATCGCCTGACGCCTTCATCATGCCTAAAGTTGTAGAAAAGAGGAAGCGTGTTGTGCTTACACTTAAGCAGCTGATCAGATCAGCTGATCTTTGTTATGGTAAGATGCGTGAGTGTAGGGTGGTGATTGTGGACATAATTTAACTTCTATTCAAGTATCCGGCAATATTCAAGTATCCGGCATGTCGGCGGTCCCGTTCATGCCGGTTAAGAGGGATTTTACTGTATATATATATATATATATATATATATATATATATATATATATATATATATATATATATATATATATATATATATATATATATATATATATCAGAAAATCTTGAAAAACATATATTTCTAAAAGGGATAAAATATGAAAAATAAATGAAAAAAAAATTCATCTGTAAGTTAGTGTATTTTTCATTTTAGTTGTTTCCAAAAGACAGAAAAATTTTTTTATCTTTTAACGTTTCTTACACACACACACACACACACACACACACACACACACACACACACACATGGACATAGATGTGCAACTCATGAAACATTTGTCATAAAAACAAATATCACTTCGACATCAAAAGAAAATTTAGCAGATGTGCGACACGGACAAAATGAAAATAAATCTTTGGCACATAACTGAATTAGAAAGTTATTTCCTTTGCATGGAAACCACCGGTACAGCGTATGAGCCTCGTGAGTCCTTCACTTGCCGCCCGCCAGGAAATTATTTGTCGGGTAAATGAAGATAATGAACAATATTAACAGATCACGAGAAAATATGAAGAACGCCAAGGAAAGAATTGTGAGCATCCTTCCTAGTGATGGAAGAAAGAATGATGAGGCTTGAGAAATACTGCGGCAACAACCTCTTCACCCTTCAGGCGCCCTTGTGTGTGTGTGTGTGTGTGTGTGTGTGTGTGTGTGTGTGTGTGTGTGTGTGTGTGTGTGTGTGTGTGTGTGTGTGTGTGGCAAGACAAAGCTCAATGCAGGCTAGGATCATGTCTCTCTCTCTCTCTCTCTCTCTCTCTCTCTCTCTCTCTCTCTCTCTCTCTCTCTCTCTCTCTCTCTCTCTCTCTCTCTCTCTCTCTCTCTCGACGTATATATGTATGTATGTATGTAGGTATGCATGTATGTATTTGTGTGTGTATGTGTGTGTGTGTGTGTGTGTGTGTGTGTGTGTGTGTGTGTGTGTGTGTGTGTGTGTGTGTGTGTGTGTGTGTGTATACACACACTCATGTATATATATATATATATATATATATATATATATATATATATATATATATATATATATATATATATATATATATATATATATATATATATTTTTTTTTTTATCACAACAAATGGGTATTCCGTATGTCAGTGATTCCTGTTCTTTATATGCGTAAATAGCTCTGTTCATTGCGCTGAAAAATGGTGCCACCGAAACTATACCTTACTATTAAGGTCACACTCACACACACACACACACACACACACACACACACACACACACACACACACACACACACGGAGTGGAATGTGTTTACCGTGACGGCGGATCATTGGCGCGGGATGGCTTGGATTTGGTACTTTCTATTTATTTGTTTATTTTCCAATATGTGATTTGTTGCAGGAGGCAAAACTATCTCCCTGTTTTCCTCCAAAACCGTTTATGATTAATTTTGTTTTCCTCTTGCCAGTCCAGCGGCGAATACAGGTATTGGCACTTTTAATGGAGGTCCACGCCGCTAGAAGTAATGGTGCTGGCATGGCAAGGCTAAACGCTTGGCGTGCCTTTTTAACTTTCCTTCAGTACTCGTGCACACACACGGCACACACACCATTTCTTACTCGTGCGAATCTCTGCCACCAGGATGTACTGCAGGCAGTGTGCAAAGGCAAGGGCGATCTTAAAACTCCACCGGCACACGGCCTGTAATGAATAATTATGTTTCCTATATTTCATGGGTTGTGAAAACGACCAGATCAAAAATAGATTTGACAAAGAAAATAAAATTTCAGTCACAACACTGTAAATGATGAACGAAAATGTACACGAGTTTGTCAAGGGAATTCCTTTGGCTTGTTCCTCTTCCTCCACACAATCGGCACTAGAATGTTTGAATGGCTGCCGCGGTGTGCATCAGAAAAAAACATGTAATAAAACAGGGAAATAACTGAGAAAAGTATCATATTTATATTCAGTTGAGTGATTTGCTTTAATTTACATGATTACACAACAACCAAAGAAATATAGAGTTAATATATTAAAATATTGCTCGTGTTATGCTTTGGAGACCATCATCCACTCGTATGAAGCTCTTCGCTACTCACTTGCTGCTACTTTCTTTTTATTTATTTACTTTAATGGCAACATCAGAACAGAAGCGGATGGACTTTTCTAAAACATAAAACCAGAAACACACACACACACACACACACACACACACACACACACACACACACACACACACACACACACACACACACACACACACACAAAGACGCCTTGCTGACAACACAATAGAGCCTATTTTAATTTAAATCCGTTGTAAGGGAAAGCCAGCCACTGTTCCAGTCCCTGCTCACCCTTTCAGTCCATTCCCACCCTCGGGTACACCATCAAACCATCCCACTGACGAACCTCATCCTAACTCCACTATTTTCATCAGTCTCCTGGCCGCCATGTGTCTTTCCAAACCACCTCGCTACTCTTCATCACCACCCAACGTAACTGAACACCACTAAGGGACGTCCAAGATCAGGAAACTGCAGCTTGACAGAAATTACTCTGATAGGGAAACATTTCCATTTTATGCAAATCAACATGACCGATAAAGTTTGTGTCCCCCAGATCGCGTGGGCAGGAGAGTCAGGCTGCCGCTCCACCTGCCACAATGCATTGCCTCAGCTTTCTGGAGATGGCCATCAAGGCCAATGGATGGTGCACGTCTCATATTTGTCGTCAAGACGTGACTGTTATGTCCGGGCGCAGCACTGAGTCAGAGGCCAGATCTGCGGCGCCGACTCGACTCGACCACTATTTACTAACAACACGGAGAAGAGTGCAGAGTTTCGCTCCAAGACCCTCCTGTGTACTGGCGCTCATTGGCGAGGTAAATATTTGAGGCGGAACACTCATGTGTGTTATGCGAGATATAAATATGGTAATCTCTCTGTCTCTGTCTCTCTCTCTCTCTCTCTCTCTCTCTCTCTCTCTCTCTCTCTCTCTCTCTCTCTCTCTCTCTCTCTCTCTCTCGTTTTCGATCTAAACCCGAATATCATTTTCCCTTGTACCCAAAATCCTGAGTCAGCAGACTCTTCCATTATCAAGCTGACTCAACTGTCATTCTCTCATCAAATATGGGCTAAAGCAGATATCTCATTTAACTCTCCTGACAATAAAAACAAACAGATATTTCAGCTTAATAACAAACAAATATTTAACTGTTTCCTTTAACGTGAAATTATTTATTTTCACAACTGACCTTTATTGTCGTCTATTTGTTGTGAAATGGGTAAACAAGCTTTCAACTTTGCTATTCTCAGTGGTCCCGAGGACAGCGTCTGACATATTTTTATCCAAATCTTAACTTTTCTCTGCCTTATTTTTCTTATGTAGGTTCTTTTCTGATTTAAACTCCCATTCCACTTGCTATATTTTGCTCTGTCGGTTCCGTCTAGTCTCTGCAACAATAATAGTGCGCTGTACGTTTTCTTTTATATTTTTTTTCTTATAGGAAATGATGTATTACTCAAGGAACAAGTGTCGGAGATCATGTTTGTGACTAGTGGATTTAGGAGATGACTCGTTACCGCTTGGCCTATGATATGAAGGTGTATATTTCACTTTTTTTTTACTGTCACAGTGCCCTGGCTTGTCTCTGAGTGGTCTGATTTAGAAGACTACGCGTCTCCCAACGGAAGGTTTCGCAGCATTCCATTTTCTAAAACTGATTCCTTTCATATTTCTATCCAGAACTGAGTCACGTTTTTCTTTGGTTTGTCAAATAATTTTTTTCTTATTGTATAATTTCACAATGTCATAAACCAAAAATTATTGTGAATTTTGGCGTCTGCCCAAAAATACGTATATTCAACAATATTTTCTTCTTCATCTTTCACATCGCCATTCAATTCAGACAGCACCAGTGTCATCATTTTTATCCATTGAGAGCCTCTTAAAATTCATACTTCGATATGTGATTCCTCTTCTCCTGCTCCTCTTCTCCTGCTCCTGCTCTTCTCCTGCTTGTTATTAGAATTCGATCTAATTATGTTTTTTTTTGTGTCCTTTCCAGCCTTGATGCTCAGGAAGTTTATGGTCCTGATGGAATCCCTTTTATAGTTCATATTGTTATGTTTTCATGCCAAAGTCTCGATTCATTCGTGTTTTCCATCTCAGTCTATCAACGAGAATTTTTTTTCTTCGTTGGACTTGAACATGTATATGCATTTCATGACTCGAAGCTCTGAAGTTTGTTTCTTCTGTAAGACCTTCAAAAAATGTTGCTCATAGGAAGTACGAGTAAATCATGAGTCACATCTCGATTAGCTCAACTCAGTATCCTCCTTGTCACCGGTGGGCAGCTGGCGATGGTGTTCTTGGAAGGATATAACCATTTCTGCTTAATTAAGTAAGCTTCTTCATGTTAGCATTAGAGGCTTCTTGTTTTCTACGATAAATCATTTCATAATAACAAACAGTTCTCTTTTTTCTTCAACAATTAAAGGCTTAGTGCAGTACCAAAACTGTTAGTTATTTAAATACATCGTTTCCTGAAACCTTGATCGCTAAAGATATTAATTATATTCGATTCATATAAAATACTAGGTAAAATCTGTGTGCTCAGTGCTTTACCCCAGTCTTAAAGTGGTTCTCCCAATCCGTCGGAAGAACTTCACAGTCTTCACCGCCATCATTAATTATGCACGTGGGGACACCAGAATTCCAGTAATCTTCCCACACACGAATACCTTTCTTGCAGGCCGCCATTGTAAACACGAAAAACACGAAAAACACAATACATTTTATTAATAAACGTTAGTCTCGAAACATCTCAAGAGACAGAAAGGGAAGAGGAACAACCGGCAGAGGACGAAGAGGTGAAACTAAAAAGTTGAGCGTCAAAACTTGGCAAAGATTATCCCAGAGTACCTTGACTCACGGGTAGAGTTGGGAAGGCTTTTCTCTAACATCAGATTTGCAATAGCTCATCTTATATACTATATATGTATGTGTGTGTGTATGTGTGTGTGTGTTTGTGTGTGTGTGTATATATATATATATATATATATATATATATATATATATAATATATAGAGAGAGAGAGAGAGAGAGAGAGAGAGAGAGAGAGAGAGAGAGAGAGAGAGAGAGAGAGAGAGAGAGAGAGAGAGAGAGAGAGAGAGAGAGAGAGAGAGAGAGAGAGAGAGAGAGAGAGAGAGAGAGAGAGAGAGAGAGAGAGAGAGAGAGATGGATAGATAGATAGATAGATAGACAGATAGACAGACAGACAGACAGACAGACAGACAGACAGGCACACACACACACACACACACACACACACACACACACACACACACACACACACACACACACACACACACACACACACACACACACACACACAAACACACAATAAAAGAAAAGACATCTACAATAGCCGCACAATTTCCGAACTCCAACAATACAATATATACGTCAAAAAAACTCGTAGGCATACAATAAAGAAAGAAAACAAAAACATACTTTTATCACAACGAATTCCACGAAATGCTGCAGAGACCAGTAAAGAAGTTGGCAGACTTATGGGCTTTATCAGCGAAAAAACATTTCCCGCAAAAAGAAAAGTGATTTATCAATGATGAAACTGTTCCATCCAAACTTGCGGACGAGAGTTGATGCATCTGACCTTGAGGCTCCTGCAGTCACGACGAGGCTCCAAACAACGTCTATTTTACCAACGAGTTACCTAATGTGTGTGTGTGTGTGTGTAAGTAAAGCGAATCTGGTGTGCACTCGCTGGTAGAAGGGTGAGGACTGACAGAGGGTGGTGTTGTGAGAGTTAGATAGACTCACCTCGTTTTTGCACCATAAATCACTATTGCTCCATACATTATCTTTGCTGTTTCTTATTTTTATTATCATTATTATTATTTTTTTTTCTTAGTTAACAATGTGATCCATCGTCATACATATGTCGGCTTTTTTGTTTTTATTTTGTTACTGTCTCCTTAAGTGTTATTATTTTTTGTTCTCACTTTTTAGTTAAATGAGCATTTTTCTTAGGTTATCAATACACACCTGTACTTTAAAGCTATTTCATTGTATGTTTAACCTTAATTAGTATATTCGCAGTACATTCTTTGAGAGACTCAGAATGCACGTTTCGAAGACTTAACAATTATATTTACATTTAATTTTGCCTGCTGGAAGATGCGGCAGCCACCAGGCCGTGCTCCAGGTACAGGCTGGGTCCACTTTTCCATTCCCCTAGAAGGTGTCCCTACTCTGAGCGTCATTTCTCTTGGTAGTATTTCAAGGAAACTGGTCGATGGAAAGTTATATCCACACTCCCACTTCCAGTTTCCTTTCATTTCAAACTCCACTGCAACATCCTCCTCAGAATCCATTGGTAAAAAAAAAGAAAAAAAAAAATGAAAAACCAAGATCAGGTTAAAAAAAAAAAAAAAGTGCAAAGGTAGAGTCATTAGGGTAAATAATATATAACCTGCGTACAGTGGCGTCAGTGGTTAATGGGATTCTGGCAACACTGCTGCAAAACGCTCACTGGATCTAATTGGGAGAGCCATTAAGGGGTGACATATTGGAATTACCGGACTAAATGAGAAATTAATATCATCGTGATGGGAAATGCATTAAATCTTTCTTTTTTTCCGTGACGCAATTCTTAGGTCATGTCATATTAATTTCTTGTCCTCCTTACTTACCTACTGCTTTCTCCCCCCAAAGCCTTCACTCCTTTCTCTTTTGACCAAAACTTAAAGCTGCCCTATGTTACCGTGCTCTCACTCCACCACCCTTATCTTCATAATTCTGCGACTTTTTATTTCTTTTAATTTTAGCTACTCTCTTGAATTTCATTTACAACACGTACTATTTTTCTTTCAATCTCACTCGTCGCTTGCATAAGATCGTCCATTTCCACTTGGCTAAGGCAAAGTTTTGTTGCTGACATTTTTTAGGTCTTACTTCACAGAGGTTATTGCCGCTGCCTCAGTCTTGCCCTCGCTGATTTCGTTATTCACACCGCCGTCCCGAGTGAACTCCAGCAGCCTGCCCTCACCTCCTGAAGCCCAGCGTCTTAACCTGCTGTAGTTCATCCCCTGCTCCCTCGCTCTTGCCTTCCTCCTTCACCTTTCTCTACTTTCCTTTCCATACCTTTCGTTATCCTGCTCTCTTTCCCTTCCCCACTTCTCTAACGTCCCTTTACACACCTTTCCTTGCCCCCCTTTTTTTCTGCTCTGCTCCTCTGCGTCTCCTCCCTTTCCACGTCTTTAGTCCTTCCTCTCTCATCCACACCCTCACCTGTGTTAGTTTCCTCACCACACCTTCCATTACCTCCCTCCTCTTCTTTTTTTTTCCTTTCATTCATGTCTCTATCTCTCTTTTCCTTTCCTTTCATATATTTCGTCTTCCCCTCTCCCATTTCCTTCCTTCCCATCTTTTATTTATCTCACTTTGTACACTTTTATTCCCTTTTCACCTCCACTTTTTTTCCTACCTCCTTTCCTCACCTTTCATCTCTCTCCTTTTCCTAGACTCTCTTATCCAGCGTCTATAAACAAAACCTATTACTTAGTCGTCCCTCACCATTAATTAGTATTTCTTGGCCTACTTTATTTGCGCGGCATGTTTCTTCCCAGACTTTAATTAGTGGTCTGTTACAAATCAAATTAGTATCTTTACTTCGTGTCTTTTACTGCCATCTTCCCTTCTGTTTCACCTCAGCTTTACGTCCTCCTTTTCGACGAGTTTACTCCGGAGTGATTAGTTGGAACGCTACCATTTTCTCAATATATAATCATTATTCTCCTCTGTCACAAATCATAACATCATATCTTTCCATCCATCTTTCCTTCCTCCTCCCCTCAGCTTTATTTCCTCCATTTCGACGAGGTCACGAAGAGTAAACACAGCTTCCGGTAAATTGCCACACACAGCTCTCGAAGGAAGTAAGGTTGAGACTAATCTTCTCGCTCTCGTTATCCAAAAAAGGAGATGGTTTAGCTTAGGGATTCCTCTCCTTATACTTGCATCGTAAGTGACCCGCTGTTTGTTTACCTGAGAATAACCAGAGCGCGCCTCAGCACACTCTAATCCCAGGCTTTTAGTGCCGGAGTCAGGTGTTGCTTATTTACAGTTTTACTCCACCCGTTTTCCCTCAGCACGGTCCATGACGCAAGGCCGCACGGAACGTTACCGTGTAAAGACCAGTAAACACAGTCACTTCTCTTGTGAACCTTTGCCGTGAACCACCCGCGGCCAGGCATCACCGCGGCATGATATTGGCTGCCCAGGTTATTTGTGGGAGCTTTTTTTTTTTTTTCGTGTTTCGTGAGTTGAACAGTGAACTGGCAATATTCTGTCCTGGAGAGCTGAGGGAAAAACGAAAAAAAATTCCTGCGAATCCCAGTTTAATGGAAAATATGGCAAAGGTAAAAGTACGCCCACTGACAGCTTTGCGTGGGCACTTATCCCTGTTTTCCCGCCACACTGCTAACCCACGCTGGCTACTCTGCTCTACCCCCCACCCACACCGGCCTGACTAACCTGTCTCCTGAGTAACCCTTCACAGAGGCCAACTGGTACGTGGGACGCTGTCTTCCGTGGCTCGAGCAGGGGTGAGCTGGGCATGCGGCTGACGCAACACGAAGCTGTCCTGCTTGTTTGAGTGTTCCTAGAGTTGTTGATGGAGGTTTTACATGTAGTTATGATAATGATTGTGATTTATTATACTACTGCTACTACTACTACTACTACTACTACTACTACTACTACTACTACTACTACTACTACTACTATTTCTACCACTACTACTACTACTACTACTATTACTACTACTACTACTACTACTACTACTACTACTACTACTACTACTAATAATAATAATAATAATAATAATAATAATAATGATAATAATAATAATAATTATAATAATAATAATAATAATAATAATAATAATAATAATAATAATAATAATAATAATATCAACTATCTCTAACGACAACAAGAACAACGACAACAACAATCATCATCATCATTATTATTGTTCATGCTGCTTAGTTGCTACTTTGTTATTAAATTAGTAAGCTTCTCTAGACCTCTTCGATAAATACACAGAGAAAAACAAATCTTTAAGGAGAAAAAAGTAATTGCCAAAGAGGGAAAAACGAGACAGCCAGCCAGTAAGAGTAAACTTCTCGACGCAGATGCTAGAGGGTTCCCTGCGTTTGTTTACCATGTCATTAGAGAGATTACTGCACGCCATCGCCACGGAAGGAACAAACTTCTTCAGGAGCATAAAGTTTTCGGAGGAGCGGGAGAGTGAGTGGAGTTTATCTTGGTATATGTTATGGGGTGAGTGTTCGGTACGCCCCGGCTTCGTCTTCCGTATACTTTTAGTCTGGCTCAGGTCTCGGTCTCACCTACACACACACACATCAGAAGTCTTTGAATAGAATAGTGCTACATCCTCCTCCTCAGCGTTTTATTGCTTTCGCGCAGTAGTTGTCGGTCCCTGAGTGCTTTTCCCTTCCATCCTTCACCATTTCATCTGCCACGCTCGTCCACTCCCCACTTCCCACTGGTTTTGTGCTTCCCTGGACTGAGTGAGAACAACGAGTGGTGGGAAATATGGATGAGGAATAAGGCGAATAAGGTGAATGAAAGGCGGCGTGTCTAACTTTCTTTTCTCCATTCACTTTTTTTTTTTTACTGACGTAGTGTGACATCGTTCCTTAATTAAATTTTAGTATGACTCATCCTTCTCATCATGACTCCACAGTACTATGTAATCTTTGGCCAACCTTTTTACTTTCCCTCCCTCCTTCCCTCCCGCTGCGTGGGGCGTGGGGCGAGGGAGGCGTCTCCTGTGTGTGCCTATAAACCCTTAGTCATGGGTGGAAAAAAATAAAAGGTAGTTTGTGGAGATGAGTCTTTGACTACAGAACATGAAAAATGTCTGTGCAAGGAAATAATAGATACAAAATACAGACACTCGCTCACTAAGACTGAGGGAGGCGATACACAATGGTGGGCTCAATACACAGACCCGCTCACCGCCGCCAGCCTATCAATCATCCTAATGGGCGTACTTTGGTAAATGTTTAGGCTGCGGTCCGTCTGTTCGCAGTTCTTAATCATTCCCGTCCTCGCCAACGCGGAGCCGCCCATTCAGCGCTGTGCAGTACGGAATTAACTTCAGTCGTTCATAACACAAAGCGTCGCCTATTAACGAAGTGGCGTTGTATGTTAGCCACACCGTCCGACCTTCGTTAATGAAGTCAGTTTATGCTGGTCGTTGCATGGCGGCAGTCGTTTCCTCCTTCTGTTCCAAAAATTTCTGTTTCCTGCAGAATACACTATTTTAAAAGATGCATACAAAAATAATTGGAAAATGTCGATAGCGTTTAATTTAACAGCCATAACGGCAGGATGTTTTAATTGGAAGAAAGAGTTTAAACGAAGCTGCCCAGGACAGGCCCTCTCGATGGCCGATCGTCATCCTGACTCAGACATGGCCGCGAGAGTCACCTGGGACTGCCTCCCTGCCTGGTGAGCCATGTTCCCCAAATCGAGGCTTCTGGCGGGGCGAGGAATTCCTCCTCGCGCAAACACAAGTAAACAGTAACAAGGAGGAAGAACCAAACTTTCCCTTCCCTGCCACCAGTACCCACATCCCTGTATCAACCTCCAGACATGTTTCCGACTCCCCTTTCTCTCAGCTGACTGTGTTTAGTCTCTTCCTCATCCTCCCCTTCCACCCATTAATGGGCTCCACCGCGACCCTCGTGCAGCCGTGTGTATATTTAGCGATCTGTCTCGCTCTTCTCGCACGTCGTCATATTAACAAGTTTTTTTCCCTTCCCCCAAGTTATTTACCTCCTGCGGCTTCCTGCTCGTGGCCCTCCCGCCCCCGCAGCTTTCCTTCCGCTGTTTTCGTGTCGTTTTTGTAGACAGCGAAGCCTCTCAGTGGAGATCCTGTGGCAGGTGTGTGCCTCACGAGTCCACACTACACGTCGGGCTACTTGGGGTCTGCGATGCTCTCTTGTCCCATTAATCATACAGATAAAGGGGTAGAAATACCGTCTAACTAATTCATGACCGCATTTATTCGTTATGATGTTTATGATCTCCAAGTTCTCTTTTGCTACAAAATATATCAAACTTTGATAAATATATTTGTAAGCGAGATAATCTATTCTTGCTGAATATTTCTTAACAAGTGGCCGTGAGTTTCCTCGTCGGTTTTATTTTACTCAAGTGTAATGCCCCTCAAAGAGAATCAAATCCACCGCAGCGCAACCTGCCTCACCTACTACTCCCGCCGCGTGACGAGCGACTCCTGAGGCGAAGTTAACACCCCTCGCTAGCGTCCCAGCACGCCAGAGGTCAAGGCTTAGCCATCCTTCCATTCAAACAGTCATACCGAAAGAGATGGAGGTTCACTTTACGTATTAACGATATTAAGTATAATACTCGTATGCAACCTCATGGATGTATGACGTCAGCCACACATGAGTCAAGTGGTGAATAAGTGGCAGGTCACACGTTGCTTCTCTAAACACAACGTTAAGCCGACAGAGTAACGAGGGACGCTTGTTCGAGAGCCATAAATAAGAGTGACTGACCAGCCACCTGCACTGGGAGGGATGTGACGGAACGCTGTACTCGTATCTGAGGACTGTCTTCAGATTGAAGGAATGAGGGACAAACACCCGTAGGGTCGCCTCGAGACAAGGTACACAAAGGCGCCTCCACACCAGCTTGTGAGTGTTCACTTGTGCATGTATGGGTGATGTTGTTGTTGTTGTTGTTGTTGTTGTTGTTGATGATGTCGTTATTGTTGTTGTTGTTGCTGTTGCTGCTGCTGCTGCTGCTGTTGGTTTGACTGTTGTTGCTGCTGTTGGTGTTACTGTTGTTGTTGTTGTTGTTGTTGCTGTTGTTGTTGTTGTTGTTGTTGTTGTTGTGGTGGTGGTGGTGGTGGTGGTGGTGATGATTATGATACTACTACTACTACTACTACTAAAACAACAACAACAACAACAACAACTACTACTACTACTACTACTACTACTACTACTACTACTACTACTACTACTACTACTATTACTACTACTACTACTACTACTACTACTACTACTAATAATAATAATAATGATAATAATAATAATAACAACAACAACACTACTATAATAATAATAATAATAATAATAATGATAATAATAATAATAATAATAATAATAATAATAAGAAGAAGAAGAAGAAGAAGAAGAAGAAGAAGAAGAAGAAGGAAAAAAAAAAAAAAGAGCAACAACATCAACAACGGTAACTGCTACTAGTACTACTATTTCTGTACTCCTTCACACCAAAGTCGCAGTAATTTCGCCACCTGGGAATACACAAAGAAGCTATCGTTATCCCTGGACGATGTTCTCTTCCGTTGGATGGTTAAGGTATTCTTGTTTATAAGAAAACACTTCACAGTTTAGTGGGTTTTACTGGCAGATTACAGGCCGATACGGAGCGGCAAAACTTCGTTAAATCTGGTTTCGTCGCTACAGGCTGCCCGTAATCAATCACTATACAAAATTTTAGTGGAGTATTGGCTCATCTTCCATGGAAACGTATCTCTCCAGAAAGGTTTATGAATAATATATATATAAGACAGTAATGTCAACAACATATGTATAATATAGTATCTATACACTTATCTGTAACTGTAAAAAATTACGTGTGATGTTAAAACAAATGGAATGACAATAATTACACTATTCTTATGGTTAATGATGGTTTGTCTATGTTGTTTGCCCACAAATAGTAGAAAAAATGTATATCTACACTATATACATTAAGAAAATGTTAATGATGGTTTGTCTATGTTGTTTACCCACAAATAGTAGAAAAAATGTATATCTACACTATATACATTAAGAAAATGTTAATGATGGTTTGTCTATGTTGTTTGCCCACAAATAGTAGAAAAAATGTATATCTACACTATATACATTAA
>NC_087192.1:10732500-10737500 GCF_035594125.1 Scylla paramamosain
AAATGAAGAGGATGGGGAGAAGAAAGGTTGATGATGATGATGATGATGGTGATGAGGAGGAGGAGGAGCAGCAGCAGGAGGAGGAGGAGGAGAAGGAAGACGAGAGGAGTAGGAGGAGGAGGAGAAGGAGGAGGACGAGGAGGAGGAGGAGGACATGGAGAAGGAGGAGGGAGAAGAAGAGGCCGCGGCAACAAATGAGGACATTACTTATGAGAGAGGGTGAGTTAGGTGATAATTAAAGGCGGGGAGAGGTGGCGACACTGAAAGGAATGAGGACGATTATGAAAGGGTGCGAGAAGAATGGCACAATAACAGAGAACATGAACAGGTGGCGGCGAATCGGCCAGGCCAGATGACTATGACGTGGCGAGGAGGAAGGAAGGAAGAGCACGTCCCCATCCACCACCCTAACAGCAGACAACCTGTGGGAGTGAGTTGTGCAGCGGAGGGAGACGAGGGAGGACGCAGGAGACGGTAGGAGCAGGAGCAGGTCACTTGGGAGGAAGGAAAACGTCACATTAAATAAAGAGGAGGAAGCGCACATTAAAAGGGATGTGGCGAGGGCACGAGGAGGAGGAGGAGACTAGGAAGCTGGGGATACAGTGAGGGGGAAGGCAGGAGAGGAAAAGAGAGAGAAACTGGAGATGTAGTGAGGGGGAACGTAGGAGAGGGAAGGAAGGAGGAGTTAGGGACAAACTACGAGGTCGTGGCGTCATAAAGCTGATCTTAATGGGAAGCTGGAAGATGCAGATGACACGAGGCCAGCGGAGAGTAGGCGCGGTGGGAAGGAGGCGGACAGTTAATGCACTGGAAACACGAAGACACAGGTGGAGCATTAAGAGCGCTATCTCTCAGCCGTTCCTTATTGAAGTCCCCACACTCCTTGCTACCCTCCCTCTAATGACTTGAAGGCGAGCTTCTCTTCGTTAGCAGACAAACAGAAACTTACTTATAATTCATTTCGTCACCTCTCCTTTACTTTTCTTACCCATCTTTTCCCTCTCTCTCTCTCTCTCTCTCTCTCTCTCTCTCTCTCTCTCTCTCTCTCTCTCTCTCTCTCTCTCTCTTCCTCACATTTTTCTCTGGTGTAAAAATCCTAACGAAACGAGACAAAGGCCGCTCGTAAAGGTGACACACACTTGATTCACATTTCTTTATGTTCCATCTCCTTCCAGTGTTTCTGACGGCAAGTGCAAAGCTTCATTAGCAACATTCTTTCTCTTCATCTCACTCATCATCGCCCCTTTCCACCGTACTGCTCCAACGCCACACCCAACACACACACACACACACACACACACACACACACACACACACACACACAAACACACACACACAACACTACTTATACCAAAACACTCCCATCACCAAGAGTAACATCCACGCCTGTCTTTCTTTCTCCTTTCTTACTCTCTCTCTTTTTTCTGACAAGTTTTCCTCCCTTACAGCCCATCCCATCTTTTTTTTTTATATATATTTTCTTACCCTGAAACATTCTCTCTCTCTCTCTCTCTCTCTCTCTCTCTCTCTCTCTCTCTCTCTCTCTCTCTCTCTCTCTCTCTCTCTCTCTCTCTCTCCCTCTCAAAGCTTTCATCTTTCTCTTCTCAAGTTTCCTTCCATCTCCGTCAACCCGACTCTCTCCCCTTCCCTCAAACTTGCCTTCACTTACATTCCTCTCTATCTCTCCCCAGTCAAGACTTTTTTCTATCACCAACCCACCCTTTCTCTCCTCCTATCATATATTTTTTTTTTTTTGCCGTCTTAACCTCTCTCTCTCTCTCTCTCTCTCTCTCTCTCTCTCTCTCTCTCTCTCTCTCTCTCTCTCTCTCTCTCTCTCTCTGTCTGTCTGTCTGTCTATCTCTCCCTTCCCTCCTTCTGTGTTTCATCCCATCCCTTTAACTTTTAATTTCTTCACCCTTATACACTTAGCCTTCCCTCCACCACTCAGCCTTACCTCTCATTACACCATTCTCTCTCTCTCTCTGTCTCTCTCTCTCTCTCTCTCTCTCTCTCTCTCTCTCTCTCTCTCTCTCTCTCTCTCTCTCTCTCTCTCTCCCAACTTTCCCTTTTGTTTCCTAAACCCCGGAAGTCAAAGCGTAGTACAATCCATGCTCTTCACTCCACCAAACGCGATGGTTTTTCCTCCAGCATGCCCTTTCACGAATACTATGGTCGGTAAGCCCTGGTAATCACAAGCACCCTGCATAAGCTTGCCCCCAGACCTCTCAACAGGAGGTGGTGCAGCACAACAAGCAGGGGTCAGGCTCATCGCAGCTGTAAATCCAGATAACGAGGTTGGTGCGCCAGACGCTCCTCTTGTCACATCCACCGCTTTTGTCCTCTGAGTTTGGTGAGACTCCTGAAATATATTTTTTTTACTGGAGCAATTAATTAACCTTCGAGGCTAAATAACATTGACTTGGGAAGCTTGACATGTTTGGCTTGGCTAACACAAACTACTGTCGGATGAGGCAAGTAAACTTTGACTTTCAAGTGAAAGTTACTTGACTTTATAATCTTTCATTCTCGCACGGAACTTAGCGAAGAATAGTTTTACTGGTCGTGGACTCATTACTTTCTTCCCTGAGTCCCTTTACAAGGAAATTAAATTGTCATGCAAAGAGGATCTGAATATAACATTACGTGAGTAATGTTCAGAGAGCCCCTCTACGAACGTTTACACTGTTTTCTTGCAAAGCCAATTCTTGGTTTTCGCCTCAGCAAATACTATTACACGAGATGACTCGTCAGACCTTGCACACAGCGGAATACTACTTCAGTAGATAGACTTGTGGGGCCTGTGCCCATTGGTGGCCCAGCCTTGTGGCCTTTTCTCACAAGATTTCTGCATCATCTTGGTAGCAGTAAAGCGTTTCACATCCCATGCACGTGAATACTTTGAGTCATCCTCGAGACATGGAGGCATTCTCAGAGGATTCTATTTTCCTTGGATTTCTGTTTCGGGGTTCCAGAAAATGTTTAGTTTTATGGTGTTGGTAAAATTCTTCTTCTTCACCGTTCCCTCTGTCTGGCCCGCTGGTTTCTCAGCTCCTCTCACTCCCGCCTCTCCCCAGCGCCTCCCCCTGGACTGTCGTAAGAATCCTGCGCCCCACTACCAGTCGTTTCCCTGACGCTCATTCTCTGCATGACAATAGAAATAGTTTAACTTTGAGAATAGTTACAACGTCTTCACCTCCTTATTCTTTTACTTTTCTCTTTATTAATATTCATAATGGCAATGCATACTCATAGCGGGAAAACATATTCTTATGTGAAAACGCTTTCTCCCAAACTTTTACTTTATCATTAATTTCAGTCTCATTTTTTTATCATAAACACCGAAAACTGGCAAAATTTCAGAAAAGATGTAATGCTACGTTGTCGTCAGCAAACAAAGGTTAACTGATGCTCAAGTTTCCCGAATCTTTCTACGAGGGCCCGTTGTCTGGGGGGCCTGGGGGGTGGCGATGAAGGGGGCGCCTGACCTGCCCCGCGCCGGGTACAATGTGCGTCTCCAGAGACAAGAGAGCCGCCAACATCATGGCGACACTGTCACGCCCCGGGGAGGGAAGCATCTGAATAATTATATCAGCTTCTGCAGTATCTATATACAAGACTAAAAATATGTAACCTCTGCTACTGCACAATATGAATATGGAACAGCAAAAAAAAAAAAAAAATATATATATATATATATATATATATATATATATATATATATATATATATATATATATATATATATATATATATATATATATATATATATATATATATATATATATATATATATATATATGTGTATTTTAATACACTTTTTTCAACACATTTTTTATTTATTCACTAATATAGTCTTTGTTGAAAAGTCACCATTTGATGTTCGATGTGAGCAATGCGTACACATGATCACACCAATAAGTGCCTGCCTGCAGTTTACTACTTGCCCGATCTTTAACTTCAGAATGATGATTTCCAAAAAATAATTTATCTCCAATCTTCTAGAGTATGGACATTATAAACAAGTATATTGCTGTTTCTAATGATATTCAACAACGTTCTCTTTATTTAAACATCTTGGTCCATCATTTTGTAAAAAATCTTAAATAGGAAGTATACTTGTGAAATGTCCTTTTCAAATGGTGCTCGTTCTGCGCGGCTCCCTAATATTTCCTCCCCTTTCCTTATATTACCTCTACATAAGAACTCTCTCTCTGTATTTATGGAGCAGCTACGGCCGAGTGTTGAGGTTAGTGTATTAGTCTCACCAACAAGAGGTCGTGAGGTCAAATTCCGTGGCAGGGAATGACAATACTTAAAATTTTGCCCCTCTAACTGAGGATACTATTAGATGGTGCGAGGACTTTGTAGAGCGGCAAGTCTTAACAAGACGCCCTTGGCCACAGTGGAAAGGTGTATAGCTCAGTCCTTGTACTGTGGGAGGGATCTACGAGTATGTCCTGTACTGCTGTCTTAACATACAAAAAAAAAAAAAAAAAAAAAAAAAAAAAACTGGGGCATACGCCTCTCATGCTTTATTCTTTACCACTCACAATATTTCTAAATTTGGCAGATTCGAAAGGTATTTCCTTCTATTTTTAAGATCCTAAAGCAGTCATCTTCTTGCTCGGAAAATAAAAAAAAGTATTAGAAATTCCAAGTCGTCACGAGCAATTAATTTTATGAAAAATTTTGTCGCCAATTTTTAAATGGGAAATGAATACCGTCTTTTTAATTATTAGAACAGTATTGTACACAACTTTACTTCTCAGGACTTTTTTATAGCCTGTCACTCCCACTGCATGACTTCCAGACCAATAGGCCTCTAAAGAAAGCAAAATTTCCTGCATGTGACTTGAACGCGCATCCATCACCTCCCGCCAGGCGACGCGCGCCTCGCTCATCGCGCTGCTGTTAGAAGATACTTTTGCCTTTCCATCAAAGATAAATCAATACTGTTGTAACATTTTTCGGGTTTTATGTATCGATTTTATTTCTCCACT
>NC_087192.1:10745000-10752500 GCF_035594125.1 Scylla paramamosain
GCGGAGAGGGAATAAAAGGGAGAAAATCACGTTGCATGGATTGTTGGTGTGGGCAATAAAGACCTATAAACGAGAGCCAAGCCGGGACACACCTACAGAGAGCACGCTTTAATATAATCAAGTGCACAATTCTGAGTTACGGTCTCACAAGGTCATTTCTATCACACTTATAAGTAAATGAGGCGCAGTTGGGTCGGGTAGGAAAAGGAAGGCAAGGCTGCATTAAAATACGGTGATTCCGTGGCTGTTCTCATGGCCATTTCATTCTTACTTATGTCCACTAAATGCAAATGAGGAATAAGTGTTGATAGCCCAACTCTAGCGGCGGGAAATGAAAACTAAAAGAGAGAGAGAGAGAGAGAGAGAGAGAGAGAGAGAGAGAGAGAGAGAGAGAGAGAGAGAGAGAGAGAGGCCTATCTTGGGTTGGTTAGTGGAGTGCTTGCGTGGTGGGTAAAAGGAGTTTTAAAGTTGAGCTAAAATATACGGACTGACATGCGAAAAAAAAAAAAAAAAAAAAAATACAGGGCTCGAAAATAAGGCCGTAGAAAATATGTACATGCATAAATAACTGATAAAAAATTACATCACAGACACCATTCCGTGTAAAAAAAATAATAGCAGTGCAGTTTTTTAGGAGGCGTAGTGAAGTGTGGTGTACTGTGTAATGTAGCGTAGTGAAGTGCAGTGTGTGGTGTGTGGTGCATAATATTATAGTACTGTGTAGTGAAATGAGAGGCAGGGTGCAGTGGGCCGTGCTGTGCTTTGCTGTGGTGGTAGTGTAGTGAGCTCTATGGTGTGGCGATGTGTCTTCCGTGAATCTGCTGTGGTGCGGTGTGGTGTCGTGTGATGCTGCGTGGCGGGATTTCGTTATAGTGTAGTACGGTGTGGTGTAATGTACTGACTCGTAGTATGTCATACTGTGGTGCAGTGCAGCATAGTATAGTGTGATGTGGTAGAGTGTGGTATGGTGCAGTTGCTGGGTATGATGTTACATAGTATGGTGAAAATGAGTATAATATCAGGTTCTGTAGTGCGTAAGGTATGGTATGGTTTCCTATGTTGTGTATATAGTACGAGGTAGTATGCAGTTATATGGTATTGTGTGTAGTGCAGTGCATTGTCTAGTATGGTGTGACGTACAGTGTACAGTGCTGTGCAGAGCGGCGCGGACAGGGTTGTTTCAAACACTGAATTGAAAACGTGAAAGGCTAAAAGAATATACACTTTATTTATTTAGCAAATGGATATATTCCGCTGTGATCATAAACTCTGCCTTTCATTTGAAGACCATCAAAGCTTCACAACGGTAATTTATACTACTAATATATATTTTCTGTATATTAATATGGTTTCAAAGGGAGATAATAAAGAAAATCAGGCTCATCTTTTTTGTACTTTATAATGCCAGTAGTATGACTGACCAGATTTCACGCCACTCAGCGTACTTGACCATTGCGTGTCGAGGATGAAGGAGGAGACTCTGGGATAATAACAGTTATGAAGACAATACGTAATAATAATAATAATGATAATAAAAATAATAATAATAATAATAATAATAATAATAATAATAATAATAATAATAATAATAATAACAATAATAACAGTATTACTACTACTACTACTACTACTACTACTACTACTACTACTAATAATAATAATAATAATAATAATAATATGAAAACAACAACAACAAGAACAGTAACAACAATGACACCACCACCATCACCACCACCAACAACATCATATCGACCACAATCATCTATCAAGACGAGGATGTTGGATAAATTTATGGACAGAGATGACAGACGGTAGGATTTAAGTACCCAAGACCTGCCTTACATAGGTCAATTGGTCCTCTGCAGTCTCCTTGGTTTCCTAGGCTCTGATGTCTTTGTGCTCATCACCACCATAATCACACACATCACAACCACTACCCAGAATCAGGAGGACAAGAGAAACCTGCTTATCAGTTGTGTCTCATGTCCTTGATAAATCTTGGGCCTTCCCTTCACATCTTCCCCATCTCCATCCCTTCCTTTCCTCCACATTCCCTTCTTTGCCATCCCCACCCCTTCTTTCCTTCTGCATTCCTTTCTTTGCCATCTCCCATCTCATCCTTCCCTCCACATCCCATTCTTTGTCATTTCCTCATTCCTTCCTTTTTCCCCATCTTTATCATCCCCAATCCGTTCCGTTCTCTACATAACCTTTTTCTCATTTCCCGTCCCTTCTTTCCCTCTCGTTCCCTATCAGTTATCCCACCTAAAGTCACCTACCCTCCCTAACATTCCTCCCTCACTTCCCTCATTTCCCCTTCACATTATTACTGCCCTTATCGATCCCTTTTCCCCCTCCCTCCTTCAAACCCCCTTCCTTTGATATTATTAACCTCTCTCCCCTCATTCCCTGGCCTGGGATACCTCCCTCCTCACTAACCACACATGCCCACTTTTCCTCCCTCCTTTCTGCTTCTTCCTACAGCTCCTTCACCCACCTACTCTCCTCCTTCATAGCCTCAACTCTCTCATTTTATTTTCTCCTCCCATTACACATCTACTTCTCCCATCACATTCTTTCACTCCCTCACATCATATCTTCCTCGCTCTCAACCTCTCCTTTATCTTCCTCCCTCACACACCTATACATCTATTTTTTCTTCACTTCCCCTCCCTACCATACTTCATCCCTTCCCATCTTTCACTACTCTTCTGTCTTACTCCCTTACCGCAAACCACCACCCTCCTCCTTCCATCTCCCTCAGGCACCAGGTGTCAATTCTATGGACTCATTTCGCAGCCTAATTGAGTCTCAGGTCTTCATTAACTAGATAAACATTAATGGTAATATTTCATCACTCACAGAACTAGAAAAAATGCTAATGAGATTCTGTCAAGTGGATGGTTTAACTTGTGTAAGATTACATTAATATTTGGCTATCGTTCTTTTTGAAAATCAACATAAGATAGGTACGAGTTTGTCTTTTTTATTCTTATTTTGTTTTTACTTCATGTATCGTTGTGTACGTATACCTCATTCTTTACTCAGTCTTCTTCATATATCTGTATACTCACTCAACACTTTTTTTTTTTGTTTGTTTCTAGCAAAATACAATCCTATCGATATACTGTCTTCATGTGTGTGTGTGTGTGTGTGTGTGTGTGTGTGTGTGTGTGTGTGTGCGCAGCATCAGAGCTGCCAGTACTTAAGTTGAAGGGGAAGGGAAAGAAGAAATCGGTGGTCGTGGAGAAAGTCGGAATCCCGACAGTATGTGAAAAAAGAAGGGAAAATAAAATATTCCGTCTTCCACGGAATATGGGATTAATTTCCTACAATCCGATCTTGGTCTCTTCATTCCCTGGCTTAGCCCTGCGCGACATTCATTACTACACTTCGGTCTTTCATATCTTACTTCTTATTTCTTCTTTTACGATAAGAATAAATGGAGATATTTATGGCAACCAGGAAAGCACAATGATCTTTCCTCCCAGGAAGGTGAGCTGACGTCGCTTTCCTTGTGTGTGTGTGTGTGTGTGTGTGTGTGTGTGTGTGTGTGTGTGTGTGTGTGTGTGTGTGTGTGTGTGTGTGTGTGTGTGTGTGTGTGTGTGTTGTATCACCTTTAGTAAATACGCACCTTTACTAAATAATTCAGTTTGACAATATTGAGAACCAAAGAACAGAGCACCAGAATACTGTGGCAATATTTGGTTCAAGAGGTTCAGATAATATAGGCAGATATAATTAACTTTTACTTCACGCTGTAATTGTTTATTAACCATAACTAACCGTCGCTCACTCCCAATAATTTCAACTTTTCTTCAACGCTACAAACATTTCCTCCTCCTCCTCCTCCTCCTCCTCCTACTCCTCCTCCCAGCCCTCCTCTTCTTCTTCCTTCTCCTGTTCCTCCTCCTCCTCCTCCTCCTCCTCCTCCTCCTCTACCTCAACGCTCTATTATCGCTGCATAAGGTTTTATTGCCCCACATTTATCTGCCACAAAATAATATATTACTACCTTCGGTGTATTTTGTAAAGCTTCAGCATCTGTGTAGCGGGAGTCCCACACTGAGGGCGATGTGTCCCGCCCCACCTGGCACTTCCCATCGCCTATGTGAACACCGCGCCTTAACCAAAACAACATAGTACCTTCGTGGGGGGCAAACTCATACCTAGTTTTCAATACGGGAGTAGGAGGTCCGATGGAAGTGTCAACAGTAGCCTAAGAAAAGACTAAGGAAGACAGCGGCACCGATGAAAAGGCTATCTAGTTTATAGATGGCTCTCTATATTTCTCGGGCCGGGAGTTGCTTGTAAGGAAAACGATACCAACAGAAGCAACGAGAATTCTATCTGGAAAAGAATGTTGTGGCACGAGAGGAACGATGCCTAGCGTGATGCCCTTCTCGACGCCTGAGGGTGGGGGCCGAGTGAGGGAGGCACGGCAGCTATTTACACCTCCTCACTGTCACCTTCGTCACTCGACATTCGTTCTCTCCCCTCCACGCCTTCCTCAGCGTCGTGATACACAGATCGAGACTCACGGCCAAGGCGAGGGTACGAACTCATTACCGGTGAACACTTTTGGTGGAGGCACGGCTGGGGCAGGTATATATAGCGAAGCGGGATGCCATCTGGGCCCATCTACTACTGGACGGTGCTGGGAGTGGCGGGAGGTGCTGAAGAGCAAACAACTGAGTTAAAGTGTTCATGACCTCAAAAACAAACACATTTGCTCCCTGCTTGCTGCTACACAGCACCCCTCGTTCCCTGCACAAACAATATTATTCTTTCCGTATGACGCTGACAGCTTGGCGTTGTGACAGAGAATTTATGATCGCATGTAAAGACTAATACCTATTAAAATAAGAACAGTGAGAGAAGCCAACAGCGGCAGGTGAAGCAATAATATGCGAAGGACGTCTTCAGATGATAGAATTTACAAGATTTTAATGCTGGTGGGAAATTAATTGGCTATAAGTTAAATGGCTTAACATTTGCGTAAAAGCTTTCGTGAGTAACGCCAGGGTTCTGCAGCAGTGTAGCAAGCGTGCAGGATAAGCGACCCGCGCCTCTCACAGTGTGCTAATAGCATGATCGCAGTTCACATGGCACACCTGTGGAAACACTGGGGCTTCAAAGTACTCTCACTTTGCTCTATAAATTGTTTGTTTGTGTCACATGATTGCCTGACTTTACTCCTGAAAAAAAAAAAGAATATTGCATCAGGAGCAATAATTACCCTTGTCAATCATTGTAATTAAACATACCAGTCACCACTGTCATTTGGACACGCCGCCCTAATCAATAACGGCAGAGGTCAAATAACAGCATCACCTTTGACATGCGAACCCCAAACTCGCAGATTGTGATAGGCATACATAACACCCAACCTGCGCGAAAGAATGAGACTAACGAGAGAGAGAGAGAGAGAGAGAGAGAGAGAGAGAGAGAGAGAGAGAGAGAGAGAGAGAGAGAGAGAGAGAGAGAGAGAGAGAGAGAGAGAGAGAGAGAGATAGTTATGAAAGTTCACGTCTTTCACAAGTGTTAAAGTGTTTCTTATTGCGCACTACTTCGTGACTGACGTCTTGACACCAACGTGATAGTTCCCAGAAATTTAATGGAACAATGCAGACGATCGGCCTCTCATATTGCTTTGCTGCCATTAGATGTTATATTGTATCCTCTCTCTGAAGTCAGTTCAAGTGAAATTAAGTATATGCAATCTTCAGCTGCCACTTGAACATAAATGGGCACATGTGCCTTGACCATCGCTATGTAGAGCACGTCTTTAATAACGGTATGATGTGTCCTATTCGGTAAAGCCAAACGAGGGCACTAATAATGAAAAGACATGGTGAGTAATCTAGTCTTTTTTCTTTGTCTTATTTTCCAAGTTGTTAAATTTTCCTAAAGTTTGTTCTTCCTTTTTCTGTCGCTCAGTTTCAAAGGCGGTCCATTAGTACTTTACATGGGAAATTGCTGTTGTATATATGTTAAATGCGAATAACACAGGCTGTACTCTTCCAGATTTCTGTAATGATGACTTATTCCACATTAAAGATCATTTGGTTTGTGCAAGAAACATAAAAATTATTGCTTCTACGTAATGTGCTCGTATGCTTACGTACACGTCTGCTTCCTAAGATCGAAAGCTTGGGGCCAACACAGCTTCTCAGTGAATGAATGAGGCTTCTCAACGTTACTTCAGCGATTTAGCTCTAAAAATCATGACCTTGTATTTCGACAAGGAATCGTGACAAATCTGTTCTTTGATTTGATGAAAATTTCTACAATAAGACAGATCAAAATCTAATGTTTATCTCATGACTTTTGGCATCCAACTAAATATATTACATCTGACATTGCCTTTTTCTCATCTCTTCTCTCCTCTGTTCAATTCAGAGATGGCACCGTTGCTATCTCTTCTATCTCTAAAGCTGAAATTAATACCCAGCCGCTTACTAAAATTTTAACATTGAATCACTCAGGGATTCTCTACCTCTCCTAACTTCTGACTTAATGGCTGACTTTAAAACTCTTCGTAATGAGATTTTATATGACCTCTTTGTCCCTGATCCTCGTATGATTTATTGTTCTGATGGAGTCTCTTTATAGTCCTAAAAATAAAAGGCCGCTTTGCTCACACCGTCTCTCGTCAAACTTTTCCGTCTACTCTAAATGTCTGTTCAAATCCAACTCATCCTAAATAAGGATGATATCTCCAAAACCTCATGAAATGATCTTTCTGGTGTTTGTGGAAATGTGATCAATAATATCTCAAAAACCGTTTGCATGAAAATCTGTTTTGTGCTCCCTCTCCCACTCTTGTATCGTTCCTATATCGGTAAAAAAAAAAAAAAAAAAAAAAAAAAAAAAAAAAAAAAAAAAATATATATATATATATATATATATATATATATATATATATATATATATATATATATATATATATATATATATATATATAAGTTATCGGACTCTTCGATGTTGAATTTAAATCTATCTTTAGTACAGTAAGAAAAAAAAAAAAATTCTGATATCTCCTGCTAAGCCAGCTTTAATAGTCACCTGTTTTAACATATAGACAGTTCTTCCTCTCTCATGTAATGATTCTACACACGGTTTTAACATTCCGCACAAAGTAGTGGCTCTCAACGAGGGAGGAATTCTGTGTGTGTGTGTGTGTGTGTGTGTGTGTGTGTGTGTGTGTGTGTGTGTGTGTGTGTGTGTGTGTGTGTGTGTGTGTGTGTGTGTGTGTGTGTGTGTGTGTGTGTGTGTGTGTGTGTATTGAGAATTTGTGTGTTTCAGGTGTGGACGGACACTGGATCCACAGATCAGTAAACTCAAGCAGCTACGATATTGATCTTATTCCCTTTGAACTCCCAGGGCAGCACAAAGAGCAGAATGCCTATATCATACACATATAATATAGAGTGTATCTTTTGAGAAAAGGGATACCATTCTGACAGGAAGTGAAGAGGATCCATGTGGCGAAAATGG
>NC_087192.1:10757500-10760000 GCF_035594125.1 Scylla paramamosain
CTCTAAATTTTCTGATTGGGGCAGAGCAAATTTGGTATTGTTCAATGTCTCAAAATTCAATTCCTCCATCTATCAATTCGACACAACCTTCCAGACAATTATCCCATTTTTTTCAGTGACACTCAGCTGTTCCCCTCTTCTACACTGAACATCCTCGATCAGTCCTTTTCTTATAATCTAAACTAGAAATTTCACATCTCATCTATAGCTAAAACAGTTTCAATGAAGTCAGGTGTTCTGAGATGTCTCCGCCAGTTTTTCTCACCCCCCGAGCTGCTAACTCTATACTAGGGTCTTATTCGTCCATGTATATAGTATGCTTCACATGTCTGGGTGGGGTTCCACTCATACCGCTCTTCTAGACAGGGTGGAATGAAAAGCTTTTCGTCTTATCAGCTCTTTTCCCTTAACTGTCTTCAGCTTCTTTCTCATCGCCGCAATGTTGCATCTCTATCTATTTTCTACCGCTATTTTCATGCTAACTGCGCTTCTGATCTTGCTAACTGACTACTTCCGCGGCCTCGCTGCACAAGATTTTCACCCCTATTCTGTCCACCTCTCTAATGCAAGAGTTAACCAGTATTCTTAATCATTCATCCCTTTCTCAGGTAAATTCTGGAACTCTCTACCTGCTTCTGTATCTCCACCTTCCTATGACTTGAACTCCTTAAAGAGGGAAGTTTCAAGACACTTATCCTTCAGTTTTTGACGACAGCTTCGGACCTTATTAGTGTAACAGCATCTCAGTGAGCTTTTTTTTTTTTTTTCATTTTTGTTGCCCTTGGCCGGTGTTCCTTCTACATAAAAAGAAATAATAATAATCTTACTCCCTACTTTCCCTCCACTTTTCCACCTTATTTTTCAGACATCCAACACTAAAGAAATTAGTTCACAAAAGGATGCTATAGAACGCCTGGCTTCTGAACTTTTTATGATCTCAGAGTTGGGCAAAACAAATCTGGTTTCTTTCAATATTTCAAAAACCCAGTTCCTCCAACTATGCAATCGAAACAATCTTCCAGACAACTGTCCTTTATTATAAAGAAAACACACAACTTTCCCATACCTCTACATTAAACATTTTTGGTCTAATCTTCACTAGACCACTAAAATGGAAGTTTCATATATCTGCTCTTGTCAAAACCACGTCTCTGAAGTTGGGTGTCTTGCCTTGTCTCCGCCAGCTTTTATTATCCTCATGAATCTTACAGGAATCCTACAGGAATCTTATTTGCTCCAGGTTGAAGAATGTTTCTCGCAGCCGCTGTGATACAGTGGTAACGCGAGCGGTTGGAGGCCGATGGGTACTCAGAAGCACGTGTTCGAATGGCAGCCACGGTACGAGGTTAGGAAGGGCATCCACTCGGGCAACGGCTCCCGAATGCCAAAATCAAAGTCGTCCGTCCATTGCCATCTTGGTGAAAAAAAAAGGGAGTATGCCTCTCACATGGGGAGGACAGGGGAATCCACGCTTACAACTCTTTTTGACAAGGTATTTTACAAGACAGAGTTGAAAGCTTTTCATCTCATCTCAGTGTCAATCTGTCAGTGACACTTCACCCTCTCTCTCTCTCTCTCTCTCTCTCTCTCTCTCTCTCTCTCTCTCTCTCTCTTGCTATATTCTATTGCTATTTTCATGCTGACTTTTTTTTTTTTTATCTTACTAACTGCTTGCCTTTTCCCCTCCTGCGGCCTCGCTCCACAAGACTTTCTGCTCAGTTTTATCCCTATTCTACCATCTCCTTAATGCAAGACACTGTTAGTACCTTCACTCTCTCTTTCCCTTTACTAGTAAACAGTTGAACTCTCCACCTGAATGTATATTTTTCCTTTTTTGAAACTTGACCTTGTTCAAGAGATATTTCAAGTAATCTTCTCGAATTTATCCTGTTTTGCTATTTTTTCTTTTTCTTTTTCTTTCTTTTTTTTTTTTTGCATGGGAGAAAGGAAAACAATTAGTGCGCATTTTTTTCTGGAATTGCTCTTGCCCTTGATCTGCTTTAATTACCCACAACACCGATTTTGAGTTTGTGAAGAGTAATATTCTTATTAGTATTCTCATGAATGTCATAAATTATTCGGAGATTCTCTCTCTCTCTCTCTCTCTCTCTTGCTACCTACCTATGTATGGAAAAGCATTCCGGCAACCATGCCAATACCTTAAGGTCTGTTGTTTCATTATCATGTGTGATCCTGTAAAGACTAAAGATATTAAATAAAGATGTAAGTAGAATAAGTTTATACTCAGTACTGTTTTTCAGTTACTTGTATAAACCTTGATTACCAACTTCGAAATGAATATTACTAATCGAACACTATTTTATCATTAACTAATTTATGAAAGTGACTATCGTCGGCACGTAAGTCTGCACGTAAGTCTGCACGTAAGTCTTAATCATTCATCTCTTGACGCAATTTTATATTTTTTTACGTATTTCTTTTTTTTTCTCAGGCCTGACATCTCGCATTCCATAAGTTACTTCAGATGTTATATGCATAA
>NC_087192.1:10765000-10767500 GCF_035594125.1 Scylla paramamosain
ATCTAACATCGCTGTCCTTAAATTTACCTAAAATTTTTAAACTCCTCAATGACTCGTCACTACGAACATGATGCAGTTTATTCTAGAACTAGTTTCCTTTTATATATATATATATATATATATATATATATATATATATATATATATATATATATATATATATATATATATATATATATATATATATATATATATATATATATATATATATATATATATATATATATATATATATATATATATATATATATATATACTTTTTTGTCAACTTTATCAAGTTTAAGCCTGTTAGCTCTAGTTCTATCTTACTAGCTGACCCTTAGGACCCTTTAGTTAATATCTTCCTTGTGATATGACTTACAGTACATCAGTAGTTCAATAATCTACGCCTCTCTTACGAATGTAAATTTATAATTTTGAATCTCCTCTCGTAATGATTAATTCATATCCTTTGTATCTTTTTAGTCATTCTTCTCTTTAACAACTATAATTCTTATATCTTTCTTATCCTCATATGAGGAGCAGACCAGCATAAAAAAAATGATACCTGATTAATGCTATGCTGTATATAGCTTTAACGTTAATTTAGGACTTAATCTTAATTTTAATAAACCCTTAGCTTTATTTATGGCTTTTATGCATTGCTTCCTCCGATGGGGATCTGAGCTACATGTAACTCTCAAATATTTTTCGCTATGTGATCTTATCACTGTCTAGTTCTTTATTAGTACCTACATATTATGTGGATTTTTCTAGTTACGCTAAGTACTTTGCATTTGCTGAAGTGAAATTGTATTTGCCATCGATTTGTCCATTTGTTCATTTGATATAAATCTGTCTGCAGGTAGAGTGAATCCAGCCTAATTAAACCTATCTAAGTAAGTGCTGTCTGTAAACCGTCTGTAAAATATAATATCGCTAGAATTGTATTATCTAATTAATTTATGTATATAAAAAACAACTATGGTACTAAGAATAATCTCTGTGGTAGCTCACTATATGTCCACACTCGAGTATGGAAAGAGTTGGATTTAGAGGTGCATGATGGTGCTGCGTGTGAGGAACATTCATGGATGTCAAACTACGTAAGTAAAAAGGGAAACAGGACAATATGACCTTGACTAAATTCATATATATTGCCTTACAACCCTTTTTATCACACACACACACACACACACACTTACTAATATTTTAGGCGTTCATTTAGAAAATATTCCCTGCATTCCACAGCCATGAAGATGGGACGAATGTGCTGCCTAAAGGGGAGCAAGAGAAGGAAGAGGAGGAGGAGGAGGAGGAGGAGGAGGAGGAGGAGGAGGAGGAGGAGGAGGAGGAGGAGGAGGAGGAGGAGATGGAGAAGAAGGAAGAGGAGGAGGGGGAAGAGGAAGAGAAGAACGGGAAATGAGGATGGGTAAAGCGAAGATAAATCTGGAGAGAAAGAGGAGTAGGGAGGAGCTCTTGTCTAGACGGTTGCCTGTGCCACTCCAGGTCAAGAAGTTTGCTAAAAGAGACATTACAAAACCCAAGAAAAAACTTAGAAATAGGCTGGTGTCTTTGGCTGTGAGCTGGACCTGTGATGTGCTGTTGTGTGAGGTGCAGTGCGATCAGGCGTTGGTGTGAGGAGTGAAGTGTGTTGCTTTCAAGTAAAGTGGGACAGTGTGTTGCTGAGTGTTAAGAGAGGGAGTGTGAAGCAATGTTGTGGTAATGAAATGAGACAGGATGAAACGAGAAGTATGTGTGGAGGGAAGTATGGTATGGAGTGCAACAGTGAAGCGTCTTACTGTGTAGTGACGCAATACGCACGTAGTGTACGTAGCTGTAGAAGAACAGTGTGTGCTGCTTTGGTGTGTAATAGATCTGCGTGTTGGTATGAATTAGAATGAGGTATCTGTGTTCATATAAAGTGAAATCGTGATCCTTTCTATTGACATTTCCTGATTCTTTCATTTCCGCTGCCCTACAGGCGTTACGGTAGCTGTATATACACACCTGAAATAGAAATATGATAGTTTCCATCCGGTATTTTATTGTTATATTCATTCGCCTTTCTATCGGAATCGTTTATGCATTGTTTTTCATACTCTCTCTCTCTCTCTCTCTCTCTCTCTCTCTCTCTCTCTCTCTCTCTCTCTCTCACCTTTTTATTACTGTATCTCCAACGATAGCATTTTTATGAGTGTCATATCGTTGTTTTCTTCATTACATCTACGATCACAAGTTGGCAGCAAGAAAAGTCTACGCAAAAGAAATATGAAAAAAATAACTTCCAACAGGTCTCCATCATCACGTTTTGGAGTATAAGAAATATTGAGCATCTTTATCGTTTCAACTTCGAATTTGATTCCACTTTCGTACACCATTTTTTTTTTTCAATATTTCTAGGACGGTTAATTTTTCTTGTAAATATTAATTGAATACGACCACACTATTCTGTTTTCATCCTAACTTTTCTTGCATATTTATTTATGTCGATAATTTTTTTTACGTTCTGAAATTGTGT
>NC_087192.1:10770000-10777500 GCF_035594125.1 Scylla paramamosain
TACTACTACTACTACTACTACCAATAATGATAATGGGGATGATAATAATAACATTTACTACAAAAACATTCCACTTGCTCTTAGTGCACAGTTAGCTTCTATGAATAGCATAACTGTCACTTCATTAATTTATCTTCCCATATAAGTATGTAAATCTCACAAATCATTACTCAGAACCAACAGTTATACGATCAGTACCTTCTTATTTAGCAATTCCACGAGAGAGAAGTGTAGAGCGGATTCGTGTCACCACCACTATAGCCTTTACTCAAGACATTAGTTTGCACACAGGCTACACATTATCTGGAGGAGCTGCAGTTCCCCTTCAAGAGACGCTAAGCTAAGCCCTGCATGACTCCACTCACGTACACGCATACTGCAACACCAGTCTCACGCTCTCCACGCCCATACATAGCACTCTGCACACATCACCACGAGCTTTCAAGATTACATACAGAGGTCACATCGGTCTGTTAACAGGCGATGAAGGTTAATTATATGTGCGCAGTCAGAGCAAGAGCGCCACACTAGCACCACCATCATTACAACAACGCCACAACACCAACAAGAAACATTGACAACACCTCTATCATTATCAACGCAACACCATGACTTACTTGTACCATTACCATATCGCAGCCATCATTATTACGATACTATAGCACCAACATCATCACCATTACACCACTGTCAGCACAACACCTCTTAAGTGGTATAGTGGACATGATAAGGATGACATAAGCAAAAAATAATGGATTAAAATTTGATATAGTCGTATTTAGAAATAAAGTAAGAAGCAACGGGTTCTCAAGTAGATGAAAGAAATAGACTTAGTAATCAGGTTGTTAATGTTGAGTAATTAGGGAACTTGTAATTATTGGATTATGGTGATAGGTGGAAATAGGTAAGCATATTTCGTACAGAGACTGCCACGTGTAGGCTTGATGGCTTCTTGCAGCTTCCCTTATTTATCTATGTTCTTAAATTATCATAAAAAAAAGCTACACAAAAAATCTATCAAAACCAGTGTCTACAATCCCTCATCTAATAATAATAATGGTGATGATAGGCAGTGTGGTTGGCGAAGATGGTTCCTCCCCGACCTGAAGGCGCAGATGCTCGGGTATTGATTGTGGGAATGATTGTGAGATGTGATTACTGTGTGTGCGTGCCTTGCTTGTCTCAGCCACCCTCCTTACGCGGGATTTTCAGCCTGGTATTTAGACAGGTTCATTGTTGTTATTGTTGTTATTGTTATTGTTGTTGTTGTTGGTGGTGGTGGTGGCGGTGTTGTTATTATTATTGTTATTGTTGTTATTATTATTATTATTATTATTATTATTATTATTATTATTATTATTATTATTATTATTATTATTATTTTCATCATTATTATCATCATCATCATCTTCATTCTTCTTTTTCTTCTCTATATTCTTCTTCCTCTTCTTCTTCTTTTCTTCTTCTTTTTTTCTTCTTCTTCTTCTTCATCTTCTTCATCTTATTATTATTATTATTATTATTATTATTATTATTATTATTATTAATATTATTATTATCATTATTATTATTAATACAATCATTATTATTTTTATCACTAACCTATCATTAGAAGCTGATTTTGGCTGTCTTTGATCCAATAAAATAAACATTATTGACCAGTATATCATGAACAAAATGAACCAAATCCCTTGCACTCGGTTCCTCTCAAAGAAGAAAAAAAAAAAAACATTTGTAAAATTTTATGGTTAGCTCACGCTTATTTCAGGTTTAGGAAAAAAGTGCATTAATAATTAGTGCTTCCGCTCAGGAAATGTCCAATTTTGTATAGGTACGAACCAGATTCACTGTTTCCGCTGAAAGTTGTGCGGCCTCACGGACGTAGCTCCACGCACCACCTTGTGTTCACTACAGGACTTACTATGAAATATTTACAGGCATAAGCTTCGAGCCTCGCTTCTTTTAAAGATAAAGCGATGGACAAATTTAGCCAACCATTCATTCTTAGACATGACTTTTTTTTTTCTTTAGCTGACTGACCGCCTTCCTTGTCTTCCGTTAACTTTATTTCTCTTTATCATTTACGAATATAGTAGTATTTCTATGTATTACTCTTTCCTGCATTATCTCTTTCATGAAGACATTTACGGAGAAACACAACTGCCGACTTACCCTCAGTTGCATTTAGCTGATCGATGGAAACCTCCTTTCTGCTTTCATCAATTCGAGACTCCCTCCCTCTGCTCTTTCCGTTACATATCATATCACCAGTCGACGGACGAGTGCGTGCCTTACTCCTGAGAAGGATAAGGACACACTACGAGGCCAATATGCAACAAGCTAACTTAAGAGGACTGCTACTTTTTTTTTTTTCTGTTCTAACTTTGTACTTTCAGAAAAAAAAAAAAAACTTTGTGAAATTTACAGCAAGTTTAAAAACATATCCCATCTTAGTAATTGTAACAGCAATGCAAAAAAACAGATGTAGTTACAAAATTTTCGGAATGTTATATCACTTAAATTGCAAGGCGGACAATTTTATTTTTTTTTCTTGCAGTATGAAATAAAAGAGAATGCTCATGATTATTACATAAGAAAGTTGTAAATAGGGGACTAAAGGTATGACAAGCTGTCAGGACGAGCTGCACTTGTCAGAGATAAGCGTCGTTGCTGAAGACAGTGTAATAACACCGGCTTTCAATAGCGCAAAGACAGCACGCAACACAGAGGAAAGTTCGATGTGTCACTTAATTCTTGCATTTCAAAAATTAAGAAAAATAATATGGTGTTCAGCGTGGTACAGACTCCCGCTGCATTCCCCGGAAGAAGAACATACGGTGAATCATTTACCTATGACTTTCAGTGAGTGATGTAGTGGAGGTGCTCGTCCTGGATCTTTGAGAGCTTTTTGTGAATAAGACAGAAAACTGGGTCTCAGATGCGGCAAAATGCACAAAGTTATTTCCGCATGAGGGGAGCTGAATCGGGAGTCTGATGATGAAAGATAACGTACATAAAAATAGCATATTCTTGAATGCCAGGTAATGGTAATGGATTCCGTAATTCATCGAGTATCTTGTGGCCCCATTACAGGAAGCTGGAGTTGCGTATTGACGCAATATATTGGGTGGTGATGCTCACTGTAAATCTTTATTACATTATAAAATACATAATTCTTTTATATCCAGAGCTTCTTTATCACGTGCTTTATGTAACTCAATAAGGCGAGTTTCGATATCACGTAATAACGATGCCACTTGCAATATATTTTCTGCATAGGGTAATAATCTTTATTTTTTTATTTATTTATCTCCAGCAATTGGTCATGTCTTGCTATATAAAAACCTATAAATGGATATTCAGTATTCGGGTAATTATTCAAAGCACTGACGATCATGCCTTTACTCACACTGATTAGGACGAGAGATATAGTGAAGGCCAGTGTGAGGAGCTTACTTCGGCGCGTCTTGACCGCAGAAGGGGAAAACTGGGATATATATGCTGTCAAGGGGCATTTACCTGCTTTTTTATTCAACTGTGTGTGTGTGTGTGTGTGTGTGTGTGTGTGTATGTGTGTGTGTGTGTGTGTGTGTGTGTGTGTGTGTGTGTGTGTGTGTGTGTGTGTATGGTTTTAACTGTGGGGGTGTGTGGTTGTAACCGTCCTGAGTGAATGGTAGTGTGGAACAAAAGGGCAAAACAAAGAGCGGCTGACTATTATCTCTCACAGGGTTGACTAGCGACTGAGTAATCTTGCGCAAGAGAAATAAGATGATCATGGCTAAGTTTCCTACCAACGTGAAACAAAAATTAGTAATAAGGAAATGTAGAAAGAGATGGTATGAATCTTCAGTTAGCAAGGTTCTTGGCTGATAGAATTACATTTTAACAGTTTTGAAAAGTCGTATATTTCTTTGAAAGCGAAAAATACTTCGTAACAATGTAAGATAAAAATAAAGTAATTACTGTAAATTTATGAACATAAAAGGAAATAAATTCAGGTAAAAATTTTACATAATGAAAGATGGCATGGCAAAACACAGGCATCAAAATAAAGGACATTCAATACGTGAAGTAAGTCGTGAATATGGAATTAATAATGACCGATAAACTGTAATATATATATATATATATATATATATATATATATATATATATATATATATATATATATATATATATATATATATATATATATATATATATATATATATATATATATATATATATATACACACACACACACACACACAGAGAGAGAGAGAGAGAGAGAGAGAGAGAGAGAGAGAGAGAGAGAGAGAGAGAGAGAGAGAGAGAGAGAGAGAGAGAGAGAGAGTTATTGAGTACTTTGTTTTCGGGATGGCGAATGAAAGACCTTTAAACGATTAATTTGATATGAAAAGAAAAATATAAGTAGCTGGAATCCCGGCGCACCACAGCAAGGCCACAACTGCGGCGCCGGCGTGGTTCCGAGAGTGCTAATTTTCACATCCAGAAATTGCTGCGAGTCAGGATCGAACTCACAACCCCTCGGGCCGTGCATCAGCATCCGCCAGCACATTACCTCCATCTCTGAGACACATCACAGTAGGAAGCAGCAAAACCTCAAGCTGCACACACGTACGCTGTAAACCTATCTGCAGGTGCCGCTAACCACTTCCATTAAGTACTAAGGGAAAAAAAAAAAAAGTGCTCTTACATTTCTGCCACGATCAGTCTTTATGCACACGCCATCCCATCAGGAAGTCATTAACAGGTGACAGTCTGCTGCATTGTTCCTTGAATGCACTTGTCAAAGGGTTTTTCAGTTTTTCAAAAGTACAACACTATTCCAACATTTCTACCTTAAAAGTGCCAGGAAGTGAAAAATGAGGATGGGATGCACTACCTCCTTTAAGAAGACAGCTATTGATGAGCTATTTTTGTCTGTTTGCCCCAATTAAACCTAACAACGTGTCAATTAACATTTTTGTGTGTTTGGTTTTACCTCATCGTCAAGAATAGGTAAAGCCGAGGTCAAAAGTCTCGAGGTGTGGCCTGAAACAATGGAAACTGGTAATCTGAGACGTGGCTGTGACGTGGACGAACTACTAGATGGCGAGAGTAATGGCAGCATATATGAAAATCTTGGCAGAGAGAGAGAGAGAGAGAGAGAGAGAGAGAGAGAGAGAGAGAGAGAGAGAGAGAGAGAGAGAGAGAGAGAGAGAGAGAGAGAGAGAGAGAGAGAGAGAGAGTGTGTGTGTGAGGAATCGATTATGCAAGGAAGAGATATATGAATAAGAACGAGTAGAAAGTTTTGTCTTGCTTACCATCTTGAATCCTATTTCTAAGTGACGACATCTACATCTATTGACTGAAGAGAAAACGAAATAATATCGAAGAAATTAAGTGTGAGAATATGTCAGGATAAAAGTAGAAATGTAGATGACGAGTTTCGAGTGTTACGAAATATCAAAATGAGTGAACATGTTCCGATTGAAATTACTAAATGCACTTGTTCACAGCAAGGTGTCAGGATTGCTTAACTTCGGAGGTGGCAGGTTACATGTCAACCAGTGATTAATAATGGACGTGGTGGCACTCAGGAGCAAAGGATGAAAAGCTAGTGAGATGTTCACGCTTTTTTTTTTTTTTTTTTTTTATTTTTATGTAGGAAGGATACTGGCCAAGGGCAACAAAAATCTAATAAAAAAAAATGCCCACTGAAATGCCAGTCCCTAAAAGGGTCAAAGCAGTGGTCAAAAATTGGTGGATAAGTGTCTTGAAACCTCCCTCTTGAAGGAATTCAAGTCATAGGAAGGTGGAAATACAGAAGCAGGCAAGGAATTCCAGAGTTTACCAGAGAAAGGGATGAATGATTGAGAATACTGGTTAACTCTTGCGTTAGAGAGGTGGACAGAATAGGAGTGAGAGAAAGATGAAAGTCTTGTGCAGCGAGGCCGCGGAAGGAGGGGAGGCATGCAGTTAGCAAGATCAGAAGAGCAGTTAGCATGAAAATAGCGGTAGAAGACAGCTAGAGATGCAACATTGCGGCGGTGAGAGAGAGGCTGAAGACAGTCAGTTAGAGGAGAGGAGTTGATGAGACGAAAAGCTTTTGATTCCACCCTGTCTAGAACAGCAGTATGAGTGGAACCCCCCCAGACATGTGAAGCATACTCCATACATGGACGGATAAGGCCCTTGTACAGAGTTAGCAGCTGGGGGGGTGAGAAAAACTGGCGGAGACGTCTCAGAACACCTAACTTCATAGAAGCTGTTTTAGCTAGAGATGAGATGTGAAGTTTCCAGTTCAGATTATAAGTAAAGGACAGACCAAGGATGTTCAGTGTAGAAGAGGGGGATAGTTGAGTGTCATTGAAGAAGAGGGGATAGTTGTCTGGAAGATTGTGTCGAGTTGATAGATGGAGGAATTGAGTTTTTGAGGCATTGAACAATACCAAGTTTGCTCTGCCCCAATCAGAAATTTTAGAAAGATCAGAAGTCAGGCGTTCTGTGGCTTCCCTGCGTGATATGTTTACCTCCTGAAGGGTTGGACGTCTATGAAAAGACGTGGAAAAGTGCAGGGTGGTATCATCAGCATAGGAGTGGATAGGACAAGAAGTTTGGTTTAGAAGATCATTAATGAATAATAAGAAGAGAGTGGGTGACAGGACAGAACCCTGAGGAACACCACTGTTAATAGATTTAGGAGAAGAACAGTGACCGTCTACCACAGCAGCAATAGAACGGTCAGAAAGGAAACTTGAGATGAAGTTACAGAGAGAAGGATAGAAACCGTAGGAGGGTAGTTTGGAAATCAAAGCTTTGTGCCAGACTCTATCAGAGGCTTTTGATATGTCCAAGGCAACAGCAAAAGTTTCACCAAAGTCTCTAAAAGAGGATGACCAAGACTCAGTAAGGAAAGCCAGAAGATCACCAGTAGAGCGGCCTTGACGGAACCCATACTGGCGATCAGATAGAAGGTTGTGAAGTGATAGATGTTTAAGAATCTTCCTGTTGAGGATAGATTCAAAAACTTTAGATAAGCAGGAAATTAAAGCAATAGGACGGTAGTTTGAGGGATTAGAGCGGTCACCCTTTTTAGGAACAGGTTGAATGTAGGCAAACTTCCAGCAAGAAGGAAAGGTAGATGTTGACAGACAGAGCTGAAAGAGTTTGACTAGGCAAGGTGCAAGCACGGAGGCACAGTTTCGGAGAACAATAGGAGGGACCCCATCAGGTCCATAAGCCTTCTGAGGGTTTAGGCCAGCGAGGGCATGGAAAACATCATTACGAAGAATTTTAATACGAGGCATGAAGTAGTCAGAGGGTGGAGGAGAGGGAGGAACAAGCCCAGAATCGTCCAAGGTAGAGTTTTTAGCAAAGGTTTGAGCAAAGAGTTCAGCTTTAGAAATAGATGTGATAGCAGTGGTGCCATCTGGTTGAAGTAGAGGAGGGAAAGAAGAAGAAGCAAAGTTATTGGAGATATTTTTGGCTAGATGCCAGAAATCACGAGGGGAGTTA
>NC_087192.1:10785000-10795000 GCF_035594125.1 Scylla paramamosain
GTAGAACACCACCTCTCCTCTACTAAACTTCACTAACACAGAGGTAACTGACAGTAGCTTCTTTTCTGTTCCCTCCCACTTTCTCTATCCACATTTTCAATCCAAAGCTGGATGATGCGTTTATGTGCGCAACGACTTAACCTGCTCCCGTTCCCACGCTCTTCAATCTTCTGAGTTTTCCACCATCTGGCTACGACTACAGAGTCACTCTTAAACTAAATTTACCTGTGGTGTATACCTTTCACCTAACTCCTCTGACTATAAGAAATTCTTTGACTACTTAATACTTAACTTCCAAAGTGGAGCTCATTCTGACTCTCTTCCCTTTCGCGATCTCCATTCTTGAAGACTTCAATGTTCACCACCAGCTTTGGCTTTTCTCTCCTTTCACTGACCATACTGGTGAACTAGCCTTCAACTTTGCTATCTTCTACGACATCCTATACGTATTCCTGATCGTCTTGCAGATATGCCTGACATTCTTGACCTTTTCCTAACTTCTAATCCAGCTTATGCTGTTACCCTCTCTTCTCCGTTGGGTTTCTCCGATCACAGTTTCATATCTGTATCTTGTCCTATCGCTCCAATCCCTCCTTAGGAACCCACTAAACGGAGGTGCCTCTGGCGCTTTGCCTCTGTTAGTTGGGGAGACCTGAGGAGGTATTTTACTGATTTTCCTTGGAATTACTATTGCTTTCGTGTCAGAGATCCGTCTCTGTGTGCGTAGCGCATAACAGAAGTGAGAGTGTCTGGCATGGAGGCGTACATTCCTCGCTCTTTTTCTCGACCTAAACCTTCCAAACCTTAGTTTAACACAGCTTGTTCTCGTACTATACATGATAGAGAGGTGGCCCACAAAAGGTACTTCAGCCTTCCGTCACCAGAATCTCAAGTACTTTATATTTCTGCCTGGAACCATGCCAAGTCTGTTCTCAAAGTAGCCAAAAACTCCTTCATTAATAGAAAGTGTCAAAATCTTTCAAGATCCAACTCCCCTCATGAGTTCTGGCACCTAGCCAAAAGCATCTCCAATAACTTTGCTTCTTCATCTTTCCCTCCTTTATTTCAACCAGCTGGCACCACTGCTATCAGATCTATCTCTAAAGCTGAAGTCTTCACTCAAACCTTTGCTAAAAACTCTACCTTGGACGATTCAGGGTTTGTTCCTCCCTCTCCACCACGCTCCGACTACTTCATGTTACCTATTAAAATTCTTCGCAATGATGTTTTCCGCCAGTTTTTTTTTTTTCACCCCTCCAGCTGCTAACTCTGTACAGGGGCCTTATTCGTCCATGAATGGAGTATGCCTCACATGCCTGGGGGGTATTCTACCCATACCGCTCTTCTAGACAGGGTGCAATCAAAAGCTTTTCGTCTCATCAACTCCTCTCCTCTAACTGACTGTCTTCAGCCTCTTTCTCATCGTCACAATGTTGCATCTCTTGTTATCTTCTACCGCTAATTTCATGCTAACTGCTCTTCTGATCTTGCTAATTGTGTGCCTCCCCTCCTCCCGCGGCCTCAGTGCACAAGACTTTCTTCTTTCTCTCACCCCTATTCTGTCCATCTTTCTAATGCAAGAGTTAACCAGTGTTCCTAATCATTCATCACTTTCTCTGGTAAAACTCTGGAATTTCCTGCCTGGTTCTGTATTTCCATATTCCTATGACTTGAACTCCTCCAAGAGAGAGGTTTCAAAACACTTATCCTTCAATTTTTTACTACTACTTTAGACCCTATTCGGGGACAAGTATCTCAGTGGGCTTTTTTTTTATTGGATTATTTGTTGTCCTTGGCCAGTGTCCCTCCTAAATAAGAAAAAAAGACTCATTAGAAAAATTAAGGATAAGTGAGTCCATTAGACTCAACAATTGAACTAATTCTTGATCAAATTCTAATGGTGACCACTAATGTCAACAAATATGAAAGAGGATTTCGTGTCAAATAAATGAATTTCGCTAGCTGAAGACATCACGCAATCATAAATGCAATCATTAAGATCCCTATATGAATTATAGAACACACAAATAATATATATATATATATATATATATATATATATATATATATATATATATATATATATATATATATATATATATATATATATATATATATATATATATATATATATATATATATATATATATTGTAGTAGTTGCTAGAAACATTAACTAGTTCAGTTCTACACACACAGAGAAGAGAGAGAAATTTTGAAAAATTTGCAGCACAGTAACCATTTCCTGCTTTATTAATCAATCTACGTTCAATCAAAGGAGGTTTATTAAAATTTACAGTCAATATTTCAGATGTGTCTCTTGATTCTGACACAAAAATATCTGGGCACATTGACATAAAACTTTTCAGTAAGTAAACTTTGTCCATTCGTATTCTTACACGAGCCTCTAAATGTTGAGTATAAATTCTATATCAGTCATACACAATGAGCCATGATTGTGTATACATCAACAGACAGCAGCAGCAGAAGCTATAAACGTGGCAGTAAACACAAAACAAAGCACACAGGAAAACAGTATAAAACAGTGTCCTGCCTACATTTGTTCCTTGTAAGCTCTGAATGGTGACAGTGGGAAAAGTGTGCCATTCTCCCAATTTGCTTCTAGGGGGGTACAAGAAAAGGGGGGTGACATACCTACATACATACACACATACATATATACATACACACATACGCCCCGTCTGCTGCGTCTCTTTCGGCACAGGTTAGAGAACACTTTACTTCTGATAATTCTAACGACTAACCTATGGGGACTGGGTGGATACTGATTACTTTATCTTCAGGGGCAACTCTTCTGCTTTAAACTACGTGAGACTCAACATGAGGGACTAACAGGAAACTAATAAATTAATTACGGAAGGAAGCAGGGTGAAGAATATAAATTTTCACTTTAACTGTGGGTGGGGCAAAGACTCATCATACAGCGGGCACCTCCCACCTCCACTCTTGCCACTCGCTCACTCACTATGGTCTGACCATTTTGAATTAGCGTTTAGACGTTGTCCTTTGCCGGGAATTCCCCAACCTGTGGCGCTGCCTTACTTAAATCAAGATACACCTCATGTCAGGTATTTCCTACCTCAGAATTAAATGGTGTTGTAGTAAATATACACTGTAATGCTCTAAAAAAGGCAAGTTAGTGTAATATGTGTTTTCTAAATGATACTTGTATTGATTTTTTGCAAACAACAATATTTGGCGACGTTTCATTTAGCCGTTGTCACTTCTCCATGAGTAACCGAGTGGTCACGCAGTCAAAGTGACCGTATAAATCCATGGTCACTTCCTCTGGCGCCGTCAGCTAGGATGGTAGCTTCTTTTTGAAGAAAAAGACTAATAGGGAATCCTTACTTGATCCCTCAAGAGTTGTTGCCCGGACAGTGAAAGCCACCAACGTGTCTTGACTTTTACCTCGATGGTGGTGTGGAAAAAAGTCGTAACTAAAGAATAAAAATATAACATTATAGTTTAAGGGAAATATCATATCTTAAAGGAAACATGTCACATTTAAATAAAATTCACAATGGAGAGAGAGAGAGAGAGAGAGAGAGAGAGAGAGAGAGAGAGAGAGAGAGAGAGAGAGAGAGAGAGAGAGAGAGAGAGAGAGAGAGGCAGCTCGACTGACTGACAGGCAGATTTTTCTCAAATTCTAATGATTCATAGGTAAGTATAGATCTCTGATAAAAATAAATTTGCATGAAATGTAGATTGTATATGCAAAGTGAGAGAGAGAGAGAGAGAGAGAGAGAGAGAGAGAGAGAGAGAGAGAGAGAGAGAGAGAGAGAGAGAGAGAGAGAGAGAGAGAGAGAGAGAGAAGCGGTATGTGGGGAGCGAGGTTATCAGCGACACATAGGCTCTATTCTAATAATTGCATAGTACAAGGTTTGACGGCGCTACAGGCCGAGGAATCCCCGGAAAGGATAACGCCTAAACTCTCAATTAAGAATGGTCAGACCATAGGCTATCCTTTTTTCTACATCACTTGGTGTCATTTTTTCTCTCTCTGTTCTCCTTCCTTCAATCGTTCTTACTTCTTTCTTCGGTTTGTATCGCCGCTCGCAACAACACCATTATTTTCTATTAGAAAATTTATCTAACCTGCATATAAAGGATAATATTATGAGCTGACATTAATCAGTATGTCATTAATATATACAAGAAAGAGTGTTGCTCGTAAAATTGACATACCTAGGAAATGGTGTAGGAGCATTTTGAGTTGCAGTAAATAGCCTGTAACCAATCGACGGTACAAGTCTGATTCCAATATGTTCAGAATTCCAAGAAAGACATGGTGTAATGCACCAAACGCCTTGGACAAGTCAGTAAATACTCCTGAGACAAAGTTTTTTTCACCTAATTTATAAATACCAACAATAGAAATGTGATACTGAAGACTAGTTAGATGGTTAGTACAAAACAATGCTCATATAATATATATATATATATATATATATATATATATATATATATATATATATATATATATATATATATATATATATATATATATATATATATATATATATATATATATATATATATATATATATATATATATATATATATATATATATATATATATATATATATATATATATATATATATATATATATATATATATATATATATATATATATATATATATATATATATATATATATATATAGAGAGAGAGAGAGAGAGAGAGAGAGAGAGAGAGAGAGAGAGAGAGAGAGAGAGAGAGAGAGAGAGAGAGAGAGAGAGAGAGAGAGAGAGAGAGAGAGAGAGAGAGAGAGAGAGAGAGAGAGAGAGAGAGAGAGAGAGAGAGAGAGAGAGAGAGAGAGAGAGAGAGAGAGAGAGAGAGAGAGAGAGAGAGAGAGAGAGAGAGAGAGAGAGAGAGAGAGAGAGAGATTTCTTTAAATAATGTTTTGAATCTAATTGAAATTACTTTTCATTCAAATATTCAGCTAATTGCTGGAGACTTTCATATGTAAGACGATTGTTCTTAATATCAATCCTACTACCTTTCTTCTATAAGGGAATAACCTCTTTTTTTGTTCGGAAAGACTCCAGTCCTCAGAGTAAGCCTCACTATGTGACTTATCAGTATGAAAGCATGAAAGCATACAATGTAAACGACTCGTCTCTTGAGAAAAAAAGAAAAAAATGAAAAAAAAATGGAAACAAGATGGATGTTTTTAATACTGCTCCTAATAACTGTGATGAGTGTCACCTGAGAGGCTGGGAAGCAGCCGGAGAATCTAAAGATGTTACTGTCTGAAGAATAGTTTGTTTTTAATACTCTCGGCATTACTCGTAAAGACACGGATGCTATTAGAGGCATCGACTGACAGAGCGTGGTGAATGGGGGAGTATTTGAAGTAACCAGGCCGCCATATACTTACACCCCCAACATTAATGGGTTGCCATTAACAAATGTAAAATGCATATAAGAAGCCTGAGGAGTCCTGCACATCCATTGTTGCTCCTTGTGATACGTAAAGTCGAGAGAATGTAAGAATGTATCATATCATTACCGTCCAAAAATATTTCGCTTTTGGTTTATGGGGAAATCCATGTGTGATTCACACTAACGTTGAACCTTTAAGTAATATATGTACACATTTTTGTTTTTGAGGAGAACAGAAGATATTTTATGATGTATAAAACATATATATTAAAAGCTTAGAAAGATGTTGATTAAAATGATACGACGCAATATTTAAAAGAAAACGCTTTCGATCTAGGCCAGTTGACCACAACTGAGACAAACCAAATGAAATTTCTGCGTTTCAAAATCGTACACTAAATCTACAAGTATCACTTGTGCCTGATTACATGGCAGGTACTCTCTCTCTCTCTCTCTCTCTCTCTCTCTCTCTCTCTCTCTCTCTCTCTCTCTCTCTCTCTCTCTCTCTCTCTCTCTGTATGTATATATATATATATATATATATATATATATATATATATATATATATATATATATATATATATATATATATATATATGTATATGTATATATATATATATATATATATATATATATATATATATATATATATATATATATATATATATATATATATATATATATATATATATATATATATATATATATATATATATATATATATATATATATATATATATATATATATATATATATATAAAGTCATATATTCCCATAAAGAGAGTTTTGTTTACCGCGATGGCACGCTTACGTGGTGCAGCAGCAGCGCGGTCAAGTAGGAGAACGTGTATGTGAGTTGCAATAAAAATAACCTGACTCGACGGGCGATATCCCTGCACATACATATAAAGAAGAATGACGTGTTGTGTGATCCTTTATGTCCTGCCGCTAACGAGCAGCAGCACACAACACTTCTAATCTGAGGTTAATAAGATTGACTGCACTGCACTGACACATTTTAAAGAAAGTTTGATTTGAAAACAAGTCAGTCAAAATTTGAAGCTCGACAACCATTTCACTACATAGTATAAACACGAAACCTCTATAATCTAAAAAAAATATTAATGAATGAGATCAATCCTAGAGCGGCAAAAAAAAAAGAAGGAAGAAAAAAGAAACGAAACATAAATACGGTTGTGTTGGGGAAAAGGCAAAGCGTGGACGCAATACTGTAGGGACAAGAGCGTGCCGTCGAGATTATATCAGAGAAAAGAAGGGAGATGCAGTGAAGAGGAGACACACAACCAGACGAGAGGATGAGATGTTGTCGAAACGGAGATGGAAAAGGAGCAAGGGAAAGTACATGGAAGGAGGAACTGGGTGAGCTTGTGCGTGAGACAGAAACGAGAAAATAAGGTGGAAGATAGATAGATAGATAGATAGATAGAGAGAGAGAGAGAGAGAGAGAGAGAGAGAGAGAGAGAGAGAGAGAGAGAGAGAGAGAGAGAGAGAGAGAGAGAGAGAGAGAGAGAGACGCAGAGCTTGGAATAGGTGTGGAAAAGAGAAAGTACAAAGAGAAGCATCGTGAGGAGGAGCTGAAGAACGGACGAGAGAGAGAGAGAGAGAGAGAGAGAGAGAGAGAGAGAGAGAGAGAGAGAGAGAGAGAGAGAGAGAGAGAGAGAGAGAGAGAGAGAGAGAGAGAGAGAGAGAGAGAGAGAGAGAGAGAGAGAGAGAGAGAGAGAGAGAGAGAGAGAGAGAGAGAGAGAGAGAGAGAGAGAGAGAGAGAGAGAGAGAGAGAGAGGACTAAGAGGACGAGGGGAGATTAAAGGGCCTGGGAGGAGAGGCAGTGGATATAGGGTGTGTACACAGACAGGACTTGGGAGTGACAGTGATACAGGAGAGCAATACTTCGGCCATTCACCCTGCCCAGGAAGGACGCTCAGTTAATACTTGAAAAGAAAATGTAAAAAAAAAAAAAAGAGGTAGAGGAAGAGAGCGAGAGAGAGAAAGAGAGAGAGAAAGAAAAAAAAAACTACCTTCAAGCTGAGAAGGAACTTGAAAGGAAACAGCGAGAGAGAGAGAGAGAGAGAGAGAGAGAGAGAGAGAGAGAGAGAGAGAGAGAGAGAGAGAGAGAGAGAGAGAGAGAGAGAGAGAGAGAGAGTGTGTGTGTGTGTGTGTGTGTGTGTGTGTGTGTGTGTGTGTGTGTGTGTGTGTGTGTGTGTGTGTGTGTGTGTGTGTGTGTCTATCTATCGGGGATGAGGAGAGGTAAGGGAATGTGGCAAAAAGGACATTGAAGTGAATAGGAGGGGAAAGGTAGGAAAATTGGGGGAGCAGGAAAAGCGAACTATGAAAAGGCAGAGCAACAAAGAACTAAGACAAAAATAACAGAAACATTCGAAACAAAAAAAAAAAAAAACAGAGGTGGAGGAGGAGGAGGAGGCGGAGGGGAGAAAGGAACCAATAGTAGAAAAAGTAATATGAATGTATAGAATAAAATAAAGAAAAAATAGTGAACATCGAGAAAAAAGGAAGGAAGGAAGGAAGGAAGGAAGGAAAGAAGGAAGGAGGGAAGGAAGGAAAAAGGAAGAAAAGAAGGAAGGAAGGAAGGAAAAAGGAAGGAAGGAAGGAAGGAAGGAAGGAAGGAAGGAAGGAAGGAAGGCATAGCAAATTAAGATACCGGAAGACAGAAAACATACTGAAAAGAGGAGCAGAAAAAAAGAGAAGAAAGGAGGAAAAGAGAAGAGAAAATCGGTGGAAGTGGAGGTGGAAAAGTGGAAAATAACATACTCTCAACGATCTCTCTCTCTCTCTCTCTCTCTCTCTCTCTCTCTCTCTCTCTCTCTCTCTCGCCCTTCGTATACCCTCGATACGGAGACATTGAGATATCTACAATGCCTTCGTGGGTCCGGCGGGATGGGGCTTCCTGAGAGACACTTGCAATAAGATAAGATAATGCCGTCACGAGGAAGACTGATCCCTCCCGGTGCTCCCTCCCCACCCCCACATGGCCCCCAGTCTTTATTGTGACATCAGTTTCCTTACTCTCTTTACGACTCTGAGGAAGAGCAGCAGCCATCCTCCTCTTTTGTTTGGGGTTCATAAGAGCGGCTGTATTGATGGCGATGATGAGGAAGGTATTGGTATTGATGGTGACGCTTTAGCTCACTTAAAGATAACTGAGGTTTCCTGAAAATTTTGCCGCTCCATAATACGCTTTCTAAAATAAAAGTTGTACATACACTATTGAAAATTTCACATTTCTTAAATTTCCTGAATATGGTGAAAAATGATTATTATATTTAACGCATATTTTCTAGGTATCAGTTTTATAACAAAAAATATATAACGGCAAAAAATATAGTGAAACAAAGGAATGGTGAAGTTACCTCTCACACTGAGAGCAGAAGAGCGGAAGAGAGAAAAGGCACACGCTTTTTTAGGCGAAAACTGGAGGTGCTCCCATTCTAGTAAGCGCAGTGCATCATTGTTATCTGGCTCACTGCTGAAGACGTGAAGCATTCCTTTTAGAATTCTGAATTTGAAATAAAACAGGGGACGGAAATTGGGTAAGTACGACTGGGGATCACCTGAGCGGTTGGCTTAATGGCACACTTCAGATACATACCACGCAGCGTCACCACTCGCCATTTCAGTCATTCTTGTGTTTTTTTGAGACGATTGTTCAAGAAAACCTGATGAAATATATTAGTCTCATCGTTCTCGTTTTCCATTATTATTATTATTATTATTATTATTATTATTACTATTATTATTTCTATTATTATTATTATTAGTAGTAGTAGTAGTAGTAGTAGTATTAGTAGTAGTAGTAGTAGTAAGATCATTATTGTTGTTGTAGTCGTTGTTGTTGTTGTTGTTGTTGTTGTTGTTGTTGTTGTTGATCTAGCAATTGCTGTTGGTATTACTACTACTGTTGCTAATGCCGTTTTTATTTAAACAACAAATGTTTTTTTGTTTGGATATTATTTCCGCAGAGCTACATTTTGAATCCTCTAAACATAGAACAGTACTCGCCAGCTTCATTCATATCTATCACGATCAGTGCTAACAACTCATCTTTGTGAATCCCTTAGTTAGCATCATGCAACCAACTGACATCGCATGATGACAACATAACATTAAGAATATATAATCATAGTTGAAACATCACATTTATATTGAATAAAGAAAAAAAAAAATATATATATATATATATATATATATATATATATATATATATATATATATATATATATATATATATATATATATATATATATATATATATATATATATATATATATATATATATATATATATATATATATATATATATATATATATATATATATATATATATATATATATATATATATATATATATATATATATATATATATATATATATATATATATATATATATATATATATATATATATATATATATATATATATATATATATATATATATCTTCCATACCAAGATTATTTGACCTAAACTATTACCAGTAGCTTTGGCGAAATGTATTGTCGTTGTACAGTTATTTGGGATGAGTTGGCAGAAAACAGAGACAATTTCCATAGATTCCT
>NC_087192.1:10805000-10817500 GCF_035594125.1 Scylla paramamosain
TTTCTTGTCTCTCCCCCCTGTCTTCCACCCACTCTCCCTACCACTGTTCTCATTCTCCCTCAGACCTTTTTTTCTCCTAATTCTTTCGCCACAACTTTCAGGACAGCCTAAAGTCGCTGAGATTTTGCTTCGCCTGCCCTGTCGCCCCTGTCCACAAACACAAACACCACCACAACACAAGCGATACAAGAAATGTCCACTCTTTAACGCACATTTCTTCGTCCCTGCAGACCTTTAAGACTTTACGAGTGTACGCGACTCTGCACGTCTTCAATGGTACACGGTTTTAAGAAGTGAGTAATGCGTGTGTGAGTAGGTGTGGTGGTGGGTTGGTGGATGAGTGTGGTCGGGTAAGAGTATATCTCATTCTTTCCTCCACCTTCATTATGCTCTTTCCTTCCATCCTCATCCTCTTCTGACCTCTAAGCCTTTGCGTTTCTCACCTTAACACACAGAGGAGACCTTCCCCAGCCTCACCAGCAAGAACAAACGGCAAAGAAGCGACACACCGCTGGCGCTGACGGGTGGCAAGGGGGGTGACAGGACCAGCGGCCATTACCGTGTACTTTCACCGGTCGCGTCGCTTTAATGGACTCGCCGGAGAGACAAGAACAACGGGGTAGAAAGCAGGACCTGGAGGGGGTATAGATGGAGCGTCACGGGCTCTCTGCTGCAGAAGGCCAAGAGGGAGATGGAAAAAGGTCACAGGGCGAACGCCTTTGACCAAAGTTGCCTTTTTGACAGCCACAAAGACCTCACGGCATTCATTATATATGTTCGCATAATACTGACAATGATAATAATAATAATAATATTATCAACAATAATCATCATACTAAATATTATCAGTCATTATTATAACTTTTTATTAAACTATTATTAGGGTTTATGTTATTGTAATTACTTGTATATTGTTGTTGATCTTGATTTTTTGGTGGTGTCGTCGTTGTTGTTGTTGTTGTTGTTGTTACTACTGCTGCTTATGCTGATGCTATTGTAGTAGTAAGTAGTAGTAGTAGTAGTAGTAGTAGTAGTAGCAAGCAGTTGTTGTTGTTGTTGTTGTTGTTGTTGTTGCTGTTGTTGTTGTTGTTGTTGTTATTGTTGTTACTGTTACTACTACAGCTGTTATTGTGTTGTTGCTAATGTTGTTGTTGTTGTTGTTGTTGTTGTTGTTGCTGTTTCTGTTGTTGATGTTGTTGTTGTTGTTGTTGTTGTTGTTGTTGTTGATATTGTTGTTATTGTTGCAACTGCTGCTTATTCTGGTGGTGGTGGTGGAGATGAAGATGGTGGTGTAGATGAAAAGAGGTAGTGGTGGTGGTAGTGGTGGTGAAGATGACGACGACGACGACGACGACGATGATGATGATGATGATGATCATGATGGTCATGATGGTGATAATAATGATGATGAGGAGGAGGAGGAGAAGGAAGATGATCCTACATTCTTCTTCTTAAATGTGTGTGTGTGTGTGTGTGTGTGTGTGTGTGTGTGTGTGTGTGTGTGTGTGTGTGTGTGTGTGTGTGTGTGTGTGTGTGTGCGTGTGGCAAGAGGCGTAAGGTGGTGCAAGAGGCGTGTGAGTCTTCCGTCAAGCTCTTGGTGCAAGAGGTTGTGTGTGTCTTCCGTCAAGCTCTTTAAAGAGTATGGTATCTACCTAGATATATGAAGTTCGTGTTAACGGCGCCAAGGGAACATTTGATAGAAACCTGAATGTAACCTAAAGGGGAAAATTCTGACTTCTCGCACTAATTAAGTTTTATTTATTTTTTTTTGGAAACATGGTGAAGTGACATAAGTACAAAATGTTATGCGTGTGTGGCATTGGAATTTAAAATTATGTGGTGAATATAGTCATCAGAAATACCATTAATGCTATGTTTGTTCTTGTTTTTGTGTTGACATTATTATCATGATTATTATTATTATTATTATTATTATTATTATTATTATTATTATTATTATTATTATTATTATTATTATTGCTATTATTATCATTGTTGTTGTTGTTGTTGTTATTATCATTATTATTAGTAGCAGTAGTAGTATAAATATTACCATTGCTGTTATTATCATTATTATCATTATTATTATTATCGTTATTATTATTATTATTATTATTATTATTATTATTATTAACATTATTATTATTATTATTATTATGATTCAGGAAGGGGAGCGGGCGATGCGAGCGGGCGGGACATTCCTCGCATTCCGGCGCTGGCTGTCATCCAGGTGGGTGTAGGTGTCACAATACTATGATATTCGGGGCATGGATTTCTTCAGTTTAGAAACGCACTCTTGATAATATTGCAATACAGTTTCCACATGCAACACTCATCGATGCAAGCCGGGGAATGTCAATAAATATTTCACAACAGGATGCGAGCATAACATCCACTGAAACACTGTGGCAGCAAACATATTAGTCCGGTGTGAGGCGAGCACAAGGCTCCTCTCACAGGCAGACGAGTCGCCCCTCACCGCCAATACCATGAAAAAAAAAAAAAAAAAAAAAAAAGAGAATATTTTGAGACGGCGATTAACATTCACACCCGTCCGCCTCTGCACACTGAGACTATTACCAACAGAGTTATTAGTGAGAGTCACAAATATCCTATTATCGTGAATGATCACATAAAACTCCCTAAGTTATTGTGGTGCCAAACAGCGGTGGGGCTGTGCCAGGGGCGGCGGGTGGCGGGCGGGTGGTCTGCCATCGCCTCATCTGGCGCTTCGTTCCTCTCGGCAACATTTTGGCTTCAATGTTGATAGAAGACGATGGTGCCGCGCCGTTGCCTCGCCTCCTGGGCACCAGATCTTGTCACCCATGGTAAGGGCGTTTCCTTTCACAAACTCATTATCGTCAGTCCTGTTGCGGCAGCTTTTTGTTGCTTATCAGCAATGGACAGAACTGTCCAAAGAACAAATAGAACATGTCCGTCTGCCGCCATTTCCTTATGTTTTTGTTTCTTATTTTCCTGACTGACATATGGTTCTGGTGCGAACAGAAAAAAAATAAAAAAAATAAATAAAGTGCGAGTATTTCTTTATTAGAAGCTTGAAGCAGACAACTTTAATGGCATCGGAGGCAAATAAAGTTTCAACGTGACACTGAAGTGAGAGAGTAATTTAAGGGTTATAATATGCTGAGAACAAAATACACGGAACAATGATGGAACAGTCAAGCAGATTTATATTCGCAGCGTCCGCTGAAGTGACTTATTTGCATCAGATGGGGAGGGAGGGAACGCGCCGCCGGCTGGGGCATCTGGTGGAGGAGGCGAAGCTCCAGGAAAACACGCCCAGATTAATATAAGTTTAAATGCAAACATATATGACAGGTTCGAAAAAGCGTTGGTAAGGCTCCCACTGGCAACACCACCGGCGTGACCAGCTGCCAGCAGAGGACGCCAAACCCTACCTGTCTTCATTACTGGTTCACTACTGCCAGTCTGTTCCGAAGGGAGCCGTTTAGCTAGAGGGAACCAACTCTAGAACAAGAACAAGTATATTTTACTACTCCAAAAACGTCACTGACAGCAATAATGAGAACCGACATTATGCAAGTAGGCCACTCCACTTCTAAATTCAACTACAAGTGTCAGTCTATAGTCATATAAGCAAAACTACCCACCCACAAGGACGCCTTACTTTCATTGTCTGTCATTACTCTGAATTGTGAAGAGCAGTGTGTGTACTCCGACAGATGTGAGTAGTAAAAAGTGTCCTTTCCGTCATCATCCTCACGATATTTTCATGAAGTGCCACGCTAATAATCTTAACGTCTCATTGAGAAGTCTCGTGTTCCCGGAAAGAGCATACCGATGCATCCTAAGCGCCTCTCTCCAGGCCACCGCATACACGTCAAACACTAATAATAACCACCGAGGGAAAACATCCTTATGCGGCAGAATTTTACGGTCTGTAGCTTACATAAAAATGAAGATACGAAAATTTAACCAGACATTGATGTAGGTGTACGTGTGAATATAAAAGCTCATGTACACACGTATGCTAAACAAATTGAGTTTTTATCTATACACGTACCTGGGATACATTCTACACACACACACACACACACACACACACACACTATACATATACGAATAAAGGTCAACAGACACGAACAAATGTATGGAAAGACTTTTATATATTTGCCCATCAGCGCTGTAGTCAACTTTGTGGAGATGGACAGCGTTTCACGATGGCCTGCCGATAAACTATGTGATCCATGATGGTTCTCTTGATACCAAGTCACGCAATGCAAGCAACGGGTAGCCGGCAAAAATCAGGCAATTCACCGTTAATCTTCTTTTGACCTTAAGCACATTTTTCTTTTGCGCCACTCACGTGTGAATTAGATTGGCTGTCACAAAAGACTAGTGTTACAAAACTCAAGTGTTACACAAAAGTCCACTAGTGTTAATTTTTTTTTTTTTCTCTCTCTCTCTCTCTCTCTCTCTCTCTCTCTCTCTCTCTCTCTCTCTCTCTCTCTCTCTCTCTCTCTCTCTTAATCTTGTTGGATGTGTTCGTCTTCTGGCCAATCGAGTACTGCAGTAGTAGATGACTGCCTTGAAAATAGTGATTCTTTTAATTGCGACTATCAGTCTATGTTCTCTCTCTCTCTCTCTCTCTCTCTCTCTCTCTCTCTCTCTCTCTCTCTCTCTCTCTCTCTCTCTCTCTCTTTAACATGACTGCGTTTTATTACGCACAGTTTTCCGCCCATCCCGCACTGATGACTCCTCTGTACGTTTCTCTAAATCAAGCATATTTTTCATAGCAACACAGTAGAGGGTTTATTTCATTTCTCCACCAGAGTGGTTTACACACGCATGCCTCACACATTTCACTTTAATATGATAAGCGACAACAACTTCATGAGATCAAAGCCTCATGGACTAGGTTTTCCATCTTTCAGTTTTGGAATAACCTTCCACAAAATTGTGTCTTAATTTTTATGTGACATTCGACAGAACCCTGCCACTTCACGAGCCAACTGTGTGTGTGTGTGTGTGTGTGTGTGTGTGTGTGTGTTGCGCAGTTGGCTAAGGCGCTGTACCATTATAAGTGGAGGTTTTATCTCACAAGGTTTCAAAACAATAACAAGTTAGTATTTTCCTACCCAAGGAAACCGTCATGATAACCGCTATCTCTTACTACACTTGCTGCTATTCAGGGTGACGGTGACTGGCGACACACATGGCCGGCCACGATGAGCCCAGCAGCGGCACGTCTCAGACAACCAATCGCCACGAAGCCATTGCAAGATGTTAACTCCTTCATTTTCCCCTTATTGGTGTAATTGTCTTATGTTACTCCTTCACTTACGGTGTTTAATATATACAAAACTCAAATGTAATGATCATCACAAAACCCAGCCCTGCTATGAGAAATAAAAGAATGACAAGTTAATAAGTGAATGAATGCACAGCCGATGCTAGGATCTGGTACGTGAGAATTCGGTATTGACCGAATTGTACCTCAGTGAACTAATGAATGAATTCATACATTTATTAACATATATTAATTCAACATTCACGAGTTAATTCTTAATATATTAATTAACTTAAACAAGATATTGATAAATGTTTCAGTGAATGCTGAGCTCTCATGTAAACAGCACTTGATGGCAGCGTCGGGAGTGGCATTATTATTTATTTTTTAGGATAAATTTTAGTGATTGTTATTATAAATGTATTAGTGTTTTCATATATGACAAAAAAACGTCGTAATGCGGCGTAAGACACTTATGGCAATAGGAATTCAAGGAGTGATGAGCATGTAACGACAACCTCAGTTCAGCAGCACACCTCGGATTGTATATTTTGCCCGTTGAAGTCAAGGATGGACTCAGTTTTCCTTGGATTTGGATCTAAATAAATATAAACTAATTCAAACCATGACAAACATTCCCTTAACAGACCAATGAGGTAACGGAAATATCGAACAAAGGAGGAATACGAAAACCCTTCCATACAGGAGACTCCACTATCTCAATATATTGTCTGCATCATCCATCCGTGTCGCTTATTTGCCATTCGCCACTCACCACATACTCATAATCCTCAGCAGTGCCCAGGAATAGCATGCAAGGCAACCACGTACTCTGGGCTTTCCAAGGTCGTTGAGTATAGAAAAGCAGACTAAAGCAAAGAGTCATCTGACAAACGACACAAAGGAAACGTGATAGACACTGCCTGTCAGAGAGAGAGAGAGAGAGAGAGTGAGAGAGAGAGAGAGAGAGAGAGAGAGAGAGAGAGAGAGAGAGAGAGAGAGAGAGAGAGAGAGAGAGAGAGAGAGAGAGAGAGAGAGAGAGAGAGAGAGAGAGAGATTGTGGATTATAAACTGTTGCTTCCACATTCAATATATTTGCTTCCTAAGATGAGCTTCAAGATATCCTGATATTCGTATCAAAATATACTGCAGACAAAGAGAGGAAAGGCATTATTTGATACAGAAACGGTGTATTGAAATATATTCCTCTAGCAAGGACGAGGCTTTTGCTCTCCATTATATATAATGATGTTTTAAGTAAGGTCAATATACAAATGTATCTACAACATCCTTTCCTCCACAGGAAAGGAGAAAACAGTAGACACCTGCCGAAACGATAATTACTCCCAGTGAGGTCTAAAGCACTGTTCAGGGGGTGCTGTGAACTTATCATTAAACCAGCTGTGACATCACTGAACGTTTCCCTTTGAGTCTCACAACACAAAGGGGCAATCACAGCCTGCCCTCTAAAGACAACTCTCTTCCTCCACACAAAACTACAAGCACCAAATAACACACACACACCCTTCACTCAAAAATTTCAAAATCATCATGGCGACTCCTACACCAGCCTCGGAGTCCCCATCTGGGGAGGGGACCATAAATGTCCCCAGGTCGGACTGCCTTTCTGTCGACGACCCTAAGTGTCTTGACACCCCCCTCAACTTTTTCTTCATTAACTTTTGCAACATTCGTGGTCTAAGATCTAATTTCCAATCTGTAGAACACCACCTCTCCTCTTCTAAACCTCATCTTCTTTTCCTCACTGAAATTCAGGTGTCTGAGGCAACTGACAGTAGCCCCTTTTCTGTTCCCTCCTACTTTCTCTATCCTCATTTTCGATCCAAAGCTGGATGCTGCGTTTATGTGCGCAATGACTTAAGCTGCTCTCGTGCCCACGCTCTTGAATCTTCCGAGTTTTCCACCATCTGGCTACGACTACAGAGTCACTCTCAAACTAAATTTATCTGTGCTGTATACCTCTCACCTAACTCCTCTGACTATAAGAAATTCATTGACTACTTAACTTTCAAAGTGGAGCACATTCTGTCCCTCTTCCCTTTTGCAGAGATCTCCATTCTTGGAGACTTCAATGTTCACCACCAGTTTTGGCTTTCCTCTCCCTTCACTGACCATCCTGGTGAACTAGCCTTCAACTTTGCTATCCTCCACGACCTAGAGCAATTGGTGCAACACCCTACTCGTATGCCTGACCTTCTTGGAGATACGCCCAACATTCTTGATCTTTTCCTGACCTCTAATCCTTCTACTTATGCTGTCACCCTTTCTTCTCCGTTGGGCTCCTCCGATCACAATCTCATATCTTTATCTTGTCCTATCGCTTCAATCCCTCCTCAGGATCCCCCTAAGCCAAGGTTCCTCTGGGGTTTTGCCTCTGCTAGTTGGGGGGACCTGAGGAGGTATTTTGCTGATTTTCCTTGGAATGACTACTGCTTCCGTGTCAGAGACCCGTCTTTGTGTGCTGAGTGCATAACAGAGGTGATAGTGTCTGGCATGGAGGCGTACATTCCTCACTCTTTTTCTCGACCTAAGCCTTCCAAACTTTGGTTTAACACAGCTTGTTCTCGTGCTATACATGATAGAAAGGTGGCCCACAAAAGGTACTTAAGCCTTCCATCACCAGAATCTCATGCACTTTATATTTCTGCCCGGAACCATGCCAAGTCTGTTCTCCAACTAACCAAAAACTCCTTCATTAACAGAAAGTGTCAAAACCTTTCAAGACCTAACTTCCTTCGTGACTTCTGGCATTTAGCCAAAAATATCTCCAATAACTTTGCTTCTTCTTCTTTCCCTCCTTTATTTCAACCAGATAGCACCACTGCAATCACATCTATTTCTAAAGTTGAACTCTTCACTCAAACTTTTGCTAAAAATTCTACCTTGGACGATTCTGGGCTTGTTCCTCCCTCTCCTCCACCCTCTGACTACTTCATGCCATCTATTAAATTTCTTCGCAATGATGTTTTCCTTGCCCTCGCTGACCTAAATCCTCGGAAGGCTTATGGACCTGATGGAGTCCCTCCTATTGTTCTCCGAAACTGTGCCTCCGTGCTTGCATCTTGCTTAGTCAAACTCTTTCAGCTCTGTCTGTCAACATCTACCTTTCCTTCTTGCTGGAAGTTTGCCTACATTCAACCTGTTCCTAAAAAGGGTGACCGTTCTAATCCCTCAAACTACCGTCCTATTGCTTTAATTCCTTGCCTATCTAAAGTTTTTTTATCTATCCTCAACAGGAAGATTCTTAAACATCTATCACTTCATAACCTTCTATCTGATCGCCAGTATGGGTTCCGTCAAGGCCGCTCTACTGATGATCTTCTGGCTTTCCTTACTGAGTCTTGGTCATCCTCTTTTAGAGATTTTGATGAAACTTTTGCTCTTGCCTTGGACATATCAAAAGCTTTTGATAGAGTCTGGCACAAAGCTTTGATTTCCAAACTACCCTCCTACGGTTTCTATCCTTCTCTCTGTAACTTCATCTCAAGTTTCCTTTCTGACCGTTCTATTGCTGCTGTGGTAGACGGTCACTGTTCTTCTTCTAAATCTATTAACTGTGGTGTTCTTCAGGCTTGTGTCTTGTCACCCACTTTCTTCTTATTATTCATTAATGAACTTCTAAACCGAACTTCTTGTCCTCTCCACTTCTACGCTGATGATACCACCCTGAACTTTTCCACGTCTTTTCATAGATGTCCAACCCTTCAGGAGGTAAATATTTCACGCAGGGAGGCCACAGAACGCTCGACTTCTGATCTTTCTAAAATTTCTGATTGGGGCAGAGCAAACCTGGTATTGCTCAATGCCTCAAAAACTCAATTCCTCCATCTATCAACTCAACACAACCTTCCAGACAACTATCCCCTCTTCTTAAATGACACTCAACTGTCCCCCTCTTCTACACTGAACATCCTCGGTCTGTCCTTTACTTATAATCTGAACTGGAAACTTCACATCTTATCTCTAGCTAAAACAGCTTCTATGAAGTTAGGTGTTCTGAGACGACTCCGCCAGTTTTTCTCACCCCCCCCCTCGCTGCTAACTCTGTACAAGGGACTTATCCGTCCATGTATGGAGTATGCTTCATATGTCTGTGGGGGGGGTTCCACTCATACTTCTCTTCTAGACGGGGTGGAATCAAAAGCTTTTCGTCTCATCAACTCCTCTCCTCTAACTGACTGTCTTCAGCCTCTCTCTCACCGCCGCAATGTTGCATCTCTAGCTGTCTTCTACCGCTATTTTCATGCTAACTGCTCTTCTAATCTTGGTAACTGCATGCCTCCCCTCCTTCCGCGGCCTCGTTGCACAAGACTTTCTTCTTTCTCTCTCCCCTATTCTGTCCACCTCTCTAACGCAAGAGTTAACCAATATTCTCAATCATTCATCCCTTTCTCTGGTAAACTCCGGAACTCCCTGCCTGCTTCTGTATTTCCACCTTCCTATGACTTGAATTCCTTCAAGAGGGAGGTTTCAAGACACTTATTCATCAATTTTTGACCACTGCTTTGACCCTTTTATGGGACTGGCATTTCAGTGGGCATTTTTTTATTAGATTTTTGTTGCCCTTGGCCAGTGTCCTTCCTACATAAAAAAAATAAATAAATAAATAAAAAAAAAAGTTGGCATTTAGTTTCCATGCAAGATTGCGATAAGTAAGATCTGTAATACTTCTGGTCTCCAGCATATATTCATGAACAAAAATACTGTTGTGCCAGTTAAATACTTATATGGGATATCTTTTGAATAATTGCTGGAGAAGAAAAATATCATGTCCCAAGAAAACTTAAAAATATTACCCCTTGTCAGCATTATATATCATGTAATCAGTTTTGTTTTGTTAATGTCTTTCCTTTCTGCTTGATGTTAATGCTTCATACAAACTCTTTTAGCTATTTTTTTTTTAATTATTATTATATTTAATTTATTTATTTTTTTCATAGACCGCCTTCTGTATTTCCTTGAGCGTCGTAGCTGCCGAGAGAGAGAGAGAGAGAGAGAGAGAGAGAGAGAGAGAGAGAGAGAGAGAGAGAGAGAGAGAGAGAGAGAGAGAGAGAGAGAGATATATATATATATATATATATATATATATATATATATATATATATATATATATATATATATATATATACATATATATATATATATATATATATATATATATATATATATATATATATATATATACGAGGTGTGTCATTAAAGTTCCAGGACTGGTGTCCTAAAAGATGAATTTCAAACCCAAGCCACAAACCACCATATTTCCCCTTCAAAGTAATCCTTCTGGAGTATACAACTGCGCTCCCAACCCTCTACAGTCACTAATCTTTTTCTTACGTGCTTTTAAAATCATGTCCTCTGTTGCAGGTCGTTTAACAATGAGCGCTGAACAGCGAACAAACTTGAAGTTTTTGGTGCAGTTGGGGAAAACGCCGTCAGAAGCACTGGGTATGCTGCAAAAAGTGTACGGGGATGAGACAATGTCACGCTCACGTGTTTTTGAGTGGTGCAAGAGGTTCAAAGAGGGCCGGGAGGACGTGGAAGATGACCCCAGGAGTGGAAGACCCTCAACGAGCAGGAATGAGGCCAATGTTGAGCGTGTCAAGCAGATGGTGCGTGACGATCGTCGGTTGACTGTTCGAAAGATCGCAGATGAGCTTGGCATGAACCACAACAGCGTGTGGAAGATTATCACTGAAGATCTGGGCATGCGGAAAGTCTGTGCGAAGATGGTGCCGAGACTCCTGAACGATGACCAGAAGGGACGACGCATGCAGGTGTGTCAGGACATCCTCGAGCGTCTGGAAACTGAACCAGACTTGCTCAGGAGAGTCATCACCGGCGATGAGTCCTGGGTATTTGAGTACGACCCGGAGACCAAACGCCAGAGCCTTCAATGGAAGAGTCCGGCGTCGCCACGGCCGAAGAAAGCAAGGCAGTCCAGGTCCAGCTTCAAGGTCATGTTGATCGCTTTCTTCGATGTGAGGGGCATCGTCCACTGCGAGTTCTTGCCACAGGGCCAGACAGTCAACCAACATGTGTACAAAGAAGTACTGCGGCGTCTGCTTCGTGCAGTGCGCGAGAAGAGGCGGGAGTTGTGGCAGGGCAACTCGTGGCTGCTTCACCACGACAATGCGCCTGCTCACAATGCCCTGAGCATCAGAGAGTTCTTGGCCAAGAAGAACATCGCCGTGCTGGAGCAACCGCCCTACTCACCTGACCTCGCTCCGTGCGACTTCTTCCTCTTCCCCAAGCTCAAGGAGGTCATGAAGGGGACCCGTTTTGATGATGCGGACGACATCAAAAAGGCCGTGACGACGGAGCTGAGGAGCATCCCGCAAGAATCCTTCCAGCAGTGCATGCAAGCCTGGCAGAGAAGGATGGACCAGTCCTGGAACTTTAATGACACACCTCGTATATATCTCGTATATATATATATATATATATATATATATATATATATATATATATATATATATATATATATATATATATATATATATATATATATATATATATATATAAAGAAGTGGTTCTCAAAACTTTTCACAGTGACTGAAAAGCAATTCACGCGGGAAGTCTTCAGAGAAAGAAACACAACTTTTATCACACATATTTAGAATAAGAGAATATGGTGAATTGTATATTAAGTACGATACATATTACACTTTTTTTTTTTTATTAAATTATGAGCAGCATTGTTCGTTACATGCAATGTATCACTTTTAGGGCTTCGAATTGACTTGTACATAACTATATATTACATTTATGCCATATAATTTTAATATATAAACCTGAGGATAAATAACTGCCAAGGAAATCCTGATACGGAAGTGTTCTTTCCAGCCTGAAAAAATAGGATCTAGGTAAGGTTTTTCCTACGTGAACAGACAAATTTTGGTTTAATTGTGGCAGTTTGATTTATATTGACTACACTTCTACAATGGCGTGAAGCGAGAAGCCTTAGACAGATTTAAGTCATGGAATATTTAGCTTGTCCCCAATGTCACAGACTTCTGATCTCTCTAAATTTTCTGATTAGGACAGAGCAAATTCTGTGTTGTTCAATGCCTCAATAAAACTGATTTTTCATCTCTATTTGACACAACTTTCCAGATAGCTATCCTCTCTTCTTCAATGACACACGAGTGTCACACATTATCCACCTCTTCTATCTAAACTTCACATCTCGTCCTTAACGCACATCTCG
>NC_087192.1:10820000-10835000 GCF_035594125.1 Scylla paramamosain
GAATTATGCATAAACATGAATCTTGAACTATTCATTTTTTCAAGTACACGAGTTGATCTCGGTTGTACTTAACAAACGAAGAAAGGCAGGGCTGGGAGCTTGTTGAACAACTTAATGCGTGCTAAGAAACCTTTGTAAAGGATGGCAGAACGTCAACAAGACTAATAACACTATGTCGGGGAAGTAAAAAAAAAAAAACTTTTCGGGAACATACTATTGTACTTTCTTCTTGTTGGCGAAGTCAACTGAAGAAATGAAAGAAACGTAGTGTTCCTTCATTCAAGTAAGTTATGCTGCTGTTTGTAAACATGGTAACAAAGTGTTTTTACCTGGCGTTATATATACGTGTTTCGAGCGGATTTTATTAAAGCATGAATTTAGAGTTTAGTTTAATTCAACTTATGATCCATTCATATTCCTTAAGGAGAGGCAGTCATTGTTGAACCCTTGAAAAAAAAAAAACATGAAATTGCGAGAAATTTTACAAGTAACTGTTTTAATGCCATTTTTTTTTTCACTTTACAACAACAGTTTGTGTCCTTTTTCTCTACATTTGTTTTTAAAACTAACATAAACACATAATTCTCTTTCTGAGTATCATCTCTCTCTCTCTCTCTCTCTCTCTCTCTCTCTCTCTCTCTCTCTCTCTCTCTCTCTCTCTCTCTCTCTCTCTCTGTGGACCTCCACACTTCCTGACGCGACGTCGGCTGCTCCTTGCTCCCTTGGTTATTCACTCCTGAAGAAAAGCAATCGATGGCAGAGCTAACTTATGAATCATGGTGCCCTATTCAGCCTGAAGCCGAAAGGCAGCTGCCTGGTGTTCACTGCTGCCTCATTGAACTAGCGAACATCGAAAGCCTCTAATCGTTCTTTACCTTTGCCGTTTGCCAGCTGTTGACGAGATTCATGTTTCGTCGGAAGTTACCGACGCTCCATTACTATCACACATTAAGTAAATTCGAAGGTGCAGTTTTGGAAGAGAGCTATCTGCTTTAATCATAAGAGGTGAAAAAGAAACTTACTCCCATTATATCGTTTGAACGCCTAGTCAAGTTAAAACGCTTCTTTTCCGCAGAAGCTGGTAACATTGAAGAACAGACGGCAGCGGCAACAGTTTCCCATTTTCTACCTGTCACTCGACGTTAAAAACTAGACTAGGAGTGCAACTGCCCAACTTTCTATGTTCTTTTTTTTCTCTCCCTTTCTCTCTCTCTCTCTCTCTCTCTCTCTCTCTCTCTCTCTCTCTCACTCTCGCTCGTCCCCTTTTCGAGAATAAAGCGAACGAGGCCAGGGAGAAAACATGGCGAGGGGCCGCAATGAATCCTTGGAGGTTCCCTCCTTGTCTCTCCCTTTAGCACACAGAGGAATCCAAGCACGAGGGCGGCAAGGATTTGGTGTATCCATGGGCAGATGACACAAACCACAGAGATGCTGCTACATTATGGCAGTGACGTGAAAGATGGCGAGGAGAGTGCCAGTGGAACAACAATCTTGTCCCCCCCTCCAACACACACGCACAGGGAAGAAACGGAAGACTAATCTGGCCTTCAGGATGGCGTCTCCATGACCAGCCGGGGGGAGGGGAGGGCAGCACTGCAGGGGAGACTGTTGGTTGGCGGGGCGGCGGGGCGGTCGATCTCACCCACAGGATCCGCGCGACCCTTCCCGCACAGACGCATTATGCACATTCTTTTACTCATTATTTACTTTTTTGGCTTTTTAGTAATTTTATTTTTTTTCGATGGACTGTTCAGCACCTTTAGGGTTAGAGCGCTCAAGGAAATTACCTGCGGCACGCAACGCAAATCGACTACATCAAAACACACGATTAGGAATGCAACTGGAAATGAACATTCAGGTAAATTTCGTGATGTTTGAACAGAAACAGATGAGAAGCCATGTATCAGTAGAAAAAAAAATAAACCTTTTTTTCAACATCATATATCATATTTCTGAATACTATGGATGTAAGGACGTCGTTTTTTCATTAATAAAAAGCAAAAAAAAGAGTTTCCTTCTGGACTTGGTAAAGAAGCATTAGGTTTCCACAGTTGGAGATAAAAAGTGGTTCACGGTAAGAAGTTTCCAATTACATTACGATTGAGCTCTCAGGGAAAGGGACGAAGTTTTAATGCTGTTAAGTATAATAGCTGTCGCGACGAATATTTTTACTTGAAGAAAATATTTACTTTCGTATATTATTATTTTTTTTCAAATGATTAACTGTTGTGTAAAACACTAATACATTTCAATTTGTTGTTGTTGTTGTTGTTGTTAATAATGATGATGATGATCATGATGATGATGATGATGACGATGATAATAATAACAATAATAATAATAATGATAATAATAATAACAATAATAATAATAATAATAATAATAATAATAAAAATAATAATAATAATAATAATAATAATAATAGCAATAATAATAATAGAAGTAGTAGTAGTAGTAGTAATAATAGTAGTAGTAGTAGTAGTAGTAGTAGTAGTAGTAGTAGTAGTAGTAGTAGTAGTAGTAGTAGTATTGTTGTTGTTGTTGTTGTTGTTATTGTTAACGGTTTAGTCAATCAAATAAATTGTGATCTCTACTGGACTACGTTTTTGAGATTCCATCTGTTATTATTATTTCTACAGGTGTATAAGACGGATTTACTTCACTTACGAAGCATAAAGGGGGAAATTTTGTAGATTCGAAGTCGGTTTATTGGTCGCATCAGGGCAACGGGCGGTTTGGATTGAACGTGACGATAGAGTAAGAAGCGACACATAATGGGTAACACAAGTAACTTTATACACAATAGTCACAGTAAGGCAAGGAAGGCGAGATTCGCGGGAAACATGTTGCTGGTGCTACACAAATAGAAAATTAGAATATAACATCGTGAATGTCGCACAAGTTAGTATTGAAAAAGTTGTAAAAGTTATCATAGCGCTTCCGTTCGTTAGGTCGAGTCTGGCCTAAGATGGAGATGTTCTCTGGCTCCTTCCCATTGACATAACTGCAACCGAAACGAATTATTTTAAAACTGACTGAGTGCGTGCATGATGTGTGTATAACGTTGTATGGACGAGGAGAACCCCCTTTGTAATGAGCAAGGTTAAGGAATTCATGGTGTTAGTGAAACACAAAGGGACACCACTAGAGAGGACACTAAGAAAATCAACTTCTTTTTTTTTCATGTTCCGTATTTCCATAGAAACATTTGAAAGCAAAGATGAGCAATGGTGGGCTGGATGAGGGTTCCCGCCTTCATATCTCGCAAGAGGCGTTGTTTTTTTTTTTTTTCCTGTCAAGTGGATTGAATTCTTTAATATGTCGTTTAAATTTGTACATTTGTTTTGATTGTAATTTCAGTTCAATGGAGCATTAACAATTGGTATGAACCTTCACATGATACTAACAGGCTGAAGAGGAACGAAAACGCCTCAAAAGAAAAATTCGTTAATGGACAGTAATCAATATAAAAGATAATCATTTTGTTTCATCTTACTTACTTTGCTTCCAATAATGCTCTCCTATCATTAACTCTGCTACAGAAACGACAAAACTTAGTTAACTTAAATATTCCTGGAAAGTGCATGGCGAGTTGCTACTCTTTGAAAATCATAAGTGACATTGCTTTTCTACTATACGAGTGAAATTTCGCCATGACTGCTGTGTGTGTGTGTGTGTGTGTGTGTGTGTGTGTGTGTGTGTGTGTGTGTGTGTGTGTGTGTGTGTGTGTGTGTGTGTGTGAAGTATTGTGCACAGTGACTGGTAGTAATATTACTGGTAGTAATATTGTGACTGGTAGTAATATTACGAAAAGTTATTCCTGACGCCACTTTGGTCCAGTTAATTATGATAGCCAAATAGTGTTGAATTCATCTTAATTTCACAATTTAACACTATCTAAAAATAATTTCGCAAAATTTTACTTTTGAAATCAATATAAGACGTACAAGCAATTGAGTCTTTCTAAAAAATGATTTCATATATCACCATACAGCAACAGTAATTCTAAAATATTTCTCCACTTGTAGTTGCAGCTTGGCATATACTGTAATTCCTCCGTGGTAGCGAACTTCAAACATCTTTTACATGGTTTGTGTCTGTTACGTATTACCTTCGTTAAACATTTTAAACTCACGCAGCACTCCTCTCCTCCAGCTCTTGCACTGTAAAACACGCCTGAATGAACTCTCACGAACAGACTTCAACTGTGCTATAGTAGGGCGTGTGTGGTGGAGCCGAGGTCAAGCTTCATGACTGGTCGTACACATGTGGCAGAGTAATGAAGATAATGCACTTATTATGTCGTTCAATATTATACGAAATATGGCGTTTTATATTTACCATTGTAAATACGAGCCGCAACCACTACCTTCAAAACCGTATATCAGCAGAAGGATGAATGATTGACGGCGTGCAAAGTAATAGTGACCAGCATAATGTTGATTCCACTACCTCCGTTACAAGAGTATATGGGATGTGGGGCTCAACAGTATTCAGGAAAGGACGATCGTATTACTCGGTAGGTTTAAGAGACCTTTCATACTTATATGTGCCAGGGAAAATAAGATTTACATTTCTTTGAAAAAAAACAGAAATCCACGACGGATTCTGAATAAACTATATAAGGCTGGTGCTGAGGTAGTAAACATAGATGTAACTTGCTCAAAAATAAATATTTATCAGTGAATGGAAAAAGTGGATCAGATGCAACAGGTCACCGCCGAGTGTAGCTGATTGAATTTGCTGCGCCGTTTCAAACACATCACAGATTCCTTTATGAATAAAACTGGGAGGATGTCAGAAGATCCGTCCTACGTGCGGATTTATGTTTGTTCGTAAATGTTTTTTTCGACTTTTACAGCCGTGCAAAAAAAGAATGCTTTCATCACTTATACCAAAAATTCCATGTGGTCTATGGCCAACTAGTTCCTGCTTCCCCATTCCAGCTAATGTTTTGTGCAGTAATAAATTGGTTGCGTTGCCTAATGCACCTAATGAATCAGTCAACACATTCTGTTAAATGAATGCATTCATTAAGATTTATACATATAATGGCCACCTGCTGTCAATGTTAATGAAAATAATTAAATAGATAAATGTTTGTAGAATATATATATATATATATATATATATATATATATATATATATATATATATATATATATATATATATATATATATATATATATATATATATGTGTGTGTGTGTGTGTGTGTGTGTGTGTGTGTGTGTGTGTGTGTGTGTGTGTGTGTGTGTGTGTGTGTGTGTGTGTGTGTGTGTGTGTGTGTGTGTGTGTGTGTGTGTGTGTGTGTGTGTGTGTGTGTGTGTGTGTGTGTGTGTGTGTGTGTGTGTGTGTGTGTGTGTGTGTGTGTGTGTGTGTGTGTGTGTGTGTGTGTGTGTGTGTGTGTGTGTGTGTGTGTGTGTGTGTGATGTGATGGGAGGTACAGTCATGCACCAATTTTTAAAAGGAAGTGAGTCAATAGCGATTCGTTTTATCAGCGTCTCTTTCTTTACTGTTCTCTCTCACATGCCGTCATAGTATCGGTCTTCTTCCAGTCTTTAATGCTACATTCATTCACACTAATTTTGCAATTCTGTTTACCTCACCAATGCACGTGCTACTTGTTATCTTCACTTCTTCATCTTTTCAATAGTAAGCTCTGGAAATAGTATGCTTTTGTATTGTTAATTTACATCTTATTTCTGCATTTTCTTCGAGAGAGGAGTATCTTGACATCTACAGGATTAGATGAGTTTTTTTTTTTTTCAGCAGTGGGTAGATTTTTTTTTTCCACTGGACTCTTTTTAGTCTATCCTCTCCTCTGCCCAGCAAAGAAAAAATGCACTAGATGTTAGGTCATCTAGGCTGGCCTGAGTGGCTTCCACTAGTGACCAACTAATAGCCATCGAAACATTGTTGTAACTTGTTGTACTTAATGAAATTTTACTGTTCTTTGTCGATTACTTGCGAAGAGTGTATGTGCAAAGAAGCAATAATGCAAAAAATCTGCTCAGAAATTCTATGTTCAGAGGGAATGCTTTGGAATTCAATGCACAGCAGTACATTGTAACCTGTTCTCGTTACTCAAACCTCAAAAATTCCAGCGTGGGTTGGGGCACCAGGAGTGCTACTTTTCTGCCTCATGGATGCAAGTCTGGAATCAGACGCTCAACTCTCAATGTCTTTTGCTGTGCCACCAAACATTGTTCATACTGTACATGTTGCACCTGCGCCAGCTTAATGCATCATGACATGAAAACGTGCACGGTCATGTTGGAAGCACTTAACTGAAATATATGCTTCCAAAACAAGCCCTTCCAATGCTTAGGCTTACCAACATTAGTAGCCACTGATGGTAATACTTAACATTAGCTTTGTATAATTAAAAGAGGTCATTCTTAAGGAAAATATATGACAAATGTGTGAAAATGGTTGGCTTCTCATCAATCGACGTCAAATACAGCTCTGACTCAATGTTGCCCAAGTGTCATCATGGCGGGGCAGATATACTCATGTACACGTAAGGGAGTTGTCGTTTCTTGTGTTTTGTCTGCAGAGTGCGGAAGCGAGGCCGGTAAGTGGGTGTGCTCCAAGGCAATGTGTAAAGCAGGAATTCTGACGTCTGTTGCTGCAAAAATGCGTGGGCGTAACATTGTCTCGCAGAACACTAACGTATTTTACAGTTCAGACACGATTCCCTGATGAGCCTATCAGAGACTAGCGTTTAACTTTTGAAAGATATGCCACGGCAGAACTCCGCCTTCTGCCATCCGCCACGATGGCGTGTAATGCCATACCGTCGATTGGCGAATGCAGAGGAATGCACAACGTAATTAATAATCTCCAATCAACGTATCGATTTATTAGTATACGACAACATAACGATTAGTATACGACGGCAGAGGCATCTATCTAGTGAAATGCACTACAAGATTATGATGTCCCTGAATACCAATGATACTGACGGCGGGAAGACATGAGGAGACTAAAGAACTGAATGAACGATTAACAATATGAGCACACTTGTCCATTTCCTCTTGAACATGTTGTCTCTCCCTTAGAAAATGTCTTTGTTTGGAACACTGCGCAAGAATAAGCTGTTTCTCAAAGGCTGTCTAAAAACTACTGAATATTTTTGTTGGGAAACTTTAAATCCCCTGTGAGCTAGGTACTCTGTCACTCCCCACTGACAAGAAAATGTTACTTTCTAGTCTTAAGAAGCTAAATAGTGTCCTTTGTTGTCTACCCTTGAGCACAGGAAAGTCTACAGTTTTCTTCGATTCTTTACATCCTACGTAACATTAATGTCACATTAACATAAACAGAAACCTTGCACCATACTGCTACAAAATTAGTTTTGACGCATCCTGCTACAGGGTTGTAAATCTTATAAATTATCAAGTCTGAGTAAGGTTAGGACATGTTCCACATAAAAGAAAAAAAAATCTATAGATTTTTAGTATCTAATCTATAATGATTGTGTACATCACACTTAGGTCAATACATAATAATCAAGCAATATATTGTTTTCCTAGTCATAACATTGTAACTTAAAGGATGTTTTTGCAAGATATCTGTAAAACTTGAATAATGCAAAATTACAAAATACTTATTCAATAATAAACACATTATAAAACGGATCAACACGACCACAACGAATGGTGAACGTTGATCGGTATCATTTAGCGCAGCTGAACTACAAGAATGATTTCCTGTGAATTATTTCCCAACACGGCGCTGGCACGTCAAGCAGAAGCATTCTTACAAGGATGTTATTGTCTTGTCATGTCCACGTGACACATTCCTTAGTTTCCGTCGTGAAAGGCACTTATATTGAAGGCTGCAACAATCTTCACTGGTTTAACATATCATGAACTCCACTAAATCACCTTGATATAATTTTTTATTATATCTGCTTTGGCTGAGCGCTGCCTCATCAAACATATTTAGCTGAATCTTGGCCGTTATAATTGGCAGCCATCACCAATCCATCAAAGGCCAAAGTTTTTTATCCAAACTCTCCAAATTATCTCTCCGCTTTCCAGTCTATTTCAATCACTGCAGCGAATGTGTCTGTTCGTGGTGATTGCAGAACATAATGGAGTAAACAGTGTTAATGTTCACGGGCCTCGGCAGTTCTCTCTAAATGTTGTTTCGTTAAGGATCATTGTTGTTAAGGCGCTTCTCAGGAGAAAGCTCTTCTACGCTCATTTTATCCACCATCAATGGCAGTATCGAATCTCTTAATGATCCCAGTGATTGGTGGCCGCATTCCCAGCGCCTAAAGGATCAAAAGCTCTGGCCTGGTTTGGGTCTAAACTGCTCGGGTGTGCTAAATGTAGGGAATTCTTCATTATTACATGGTCTATGGCATCATTACACTTTCACACAACGAATAATATTTTTTGTTACCTGCGGAGGACACGAAGGGAATGTACTTACGCTTTACTTTCAATTCTTAGGGAGATATTCCTTCTCAACAACCAATTCCAATATACTTTTTTTTTTTCTTACAGCCCGACAACAACTCATCAGCACATCGTTTCCCTCCAGCAGTGGCGGGGAAGAATGACAAACAGTTGCGAGTTTACTACTGGCCTCTCTGACAGTCGGGGCAAAAGGGAAATGCTGTAGCGAAACTGGTTTGGCTGCAAGGAGCATGGAGCATGGAGCGTCACAACAGTAGTCATGTACAAACACATTTCACTAACCTAGTAAAACATATTATGATTTTCAAATGGGACTTCAACGAGAACACACACACACACACACACACACACACACACACACACACACACACACACACACACACACAAACTAAAGACCTGAGGCTAAGTAATATTACGGAGTGATGTCGTGACGCTTTCATATCAACAAGACATGTGCTTTTCTGATGACCAACAGCAACTTGTCTCGTGGACAGTGAAAAAAAAAAGTCGTCTCTTCAATAATATCCAGAATGACTCGTTGGAGGACTTACGGATGAGGTGCATTCTGAGGAGGCCACTCCGGTGCACATGAGGTTAGGCTAATATAATTGGGATAAAAATAATAAAAAGAGACAAGTCAGGGATTTCTTGAGTAAATTTCAGGTTATGAAGGAGGCGGTGCATTTTCTGTTATTGACTCACAACAGGGTTGTATGTGTGTGACTGAAAATTTTGTCGAATTTGGTTGAGAAGACTGATGTGGCAGGCGAGAGCAGATGAACGAAAAGAAAGGTTAAGAAGATGGAAATGTTGTCACACCTGTGATCCACAGAACATCACAAGGATTCACAGAGTGAATCTTAAGACCCAAAAGAAAATAAGAACGCGAAAAGGTCACGGAAGCGTGAAACTGGAAGGAGAGTTGTCTTCCTGCGCAGATTTTAATGTATCTGTTAGTTAAATATGTGATTAATATACCGAGGTATTAGCGTTGTAAGGAAACATTAGATAACAGGATGCATCATAACTGAATGCCATGTGTCTACAGAAAACAAAACGTCACTACTGCGACATGAATGCCTTTTCATTGAACCTTGAATTCACATAAAACAAATGAAGACCAGTCTATACTGCCTCCTCCCCAGCTTTCCAAATTCGAAAACCAATCAACCTCATCTTTAAACTAATACTCCTCGTTAAAGCTGATCCTGGTAATCGTTTTTCTCCATCAGCGAAGAACATCAGTCACCAGCAGTGCTCTTTGTGGCAGCTCGTCCCTCCCAGCCCCCCCCCGAGGTGCGCCCACTGCTTCGATTATACCTGAAAATCTGGAAATGGTGCTCGCTCAGATTCGTTCCCCAACAAATCCAGACTTGTAAAAAAATAAATAGGTAAAATAAAACAAATTAATAAATAAAATAAAATAAAAAGATTTCGTTCAGAATGAGATGCATAACATTTTCTATTGGTGGTCTTTCTCACATTTCATGCGAGAAAGACAGACGAGACAGAATATCAGAAGAAAAAAAAAATAAATGGTTTCGTACGATTGTAGAAGATAAGTACAACAAGGATTGTCATCATCATCGGATTATATGAATTTTAAAATGTATCTCGCACGATTATGAGAGAAAAGAACAACTAAGATTTTAATCATATTCTTCTGCTGTCAACGCTTGCCGCTAATCGCACGCCATCCATCACGCCGCCACTCTATCACTCAGGCTAATTAACGCTCAGGATCCATCAAAGGACATTACATCCCTCGCGGGAAATGATAGGAGAAAGACGCGATAAACTGGTACATTCACATACCGCACCCTAGGGACAGAAAGAGGACGGTTATGATGTCCAGGAGAGTGGAGCATAATGCTGCGTAGTCCCGAGAAGACAAGGTGAGGCAGGACCTGAGGGAAGTCGAATCAATGAGGCGGGACAGGGCATTGCGGTGCAGTCATGTTCTCGGGCACACGTGCTAGATCCCTGGCTTAGCAAAAAAATTAAGATGAGTGATGCTACGTTTAATGAAATGGCGTTGTTGTTTGAATTGAAACAATATGGAACGAGCGCCGGACGAGGATGCATATTGAGCTCCAATTACCAAGCTCACAAAATTGCCTTCCGTCTCGATATCATGTTAAGGTTCGTTACGGGTAAATTGCACGGTGAAAACCTTCGTGCCGCTCCCTGCTAGGATTCTTCGGCTCAAGTAACGAGACGGGAGGTTATGCAAGATGCGCTCGCCGGCTTGTCGAAGGAGTTGCCAGGAAAGCAGGGATCCCGCTTGCATTAATTAGGCAAGACTATATCCAGCCATGTTCCTTATCTTCCTCCTCCTCCTGCTGCTCCTGCTGCTCCTCTTCCTCCTCCTGCTGCTCCTGCTGCTCCTCTTCCTCCTCCTGCTGCTCCTGCTGCTCCTCCTCTTCCTCCTGCTACTCCTCCTCCTCCTGCTTCTTATTCTTATCTCCCTTTTTCTTCTCCGCTTGTTTCTTCTTATTCTTTTCATCATTTCTTTTTCTCCTCCTCCTCCTCGTTCTCCTCTTTCTTTCTTCAGATATCTATTGCAGTGTTTTCTGAGTGCAAAAAATATAATGAAGAAAAAAAATAAAAAGAGACGGAAATTAAAAACGAATAGCAACAGGAAAATAAAGAAATACTCTAACATACGTAAATTGTTGGTGACATATGATGGCTTCTGAAGGAATTACGCTTCCAGCAACAAGAAAAACCTTGCTCGCCGTTTACTACAGTACGAAGAGGAGGAGGAGGAGGAGGAGGAGGAGGAGGAAGAGAAGGAGGAGACATTCTGTAATCCGTCAGGTGAAGAAGACCTAGGTTGACAAATGTCTTCTTCAGGTACGGCGTAGGAGTTGGTGCCGCTCCCCACTGCTCTTGAGAAACCTTGAGAAACCCGTTTTAGAAACCTGCGTTCCGATCTGGCGAGTCTGGGAGCTCAGGAGTCACGTGGAGTTGGTTCTTCCGGAGCGTTCTCAATTTTTCAGCCTCAGTCAACTCCAAAACTCCAACAACTTTCAAGCTTATCTGGGTCTTTGACATATTTGCTCTTCATTCACCTTCCCCGTTTTATTTCCTTCTGTCGTTGCAACGCAACTTTTTCGCTTTCACTGAATCTTTTCCTAACAAATTTTCTTTAAATTCACGGCACTGAAAGATTTGCTGTATGATAAGCAATACTTCAAGGGAGTGACCAAACCTCTTCTGGTGATGGGGAGCCTGAGACGGAAGGGAAAGTGCAAGACTGGAACACTACACCACATGAACAATGCGGAAGGGCAGAGTGGAGTCGTGAACCATGTGGCGGAATGATGGCAGTGGGCGGCGCAGGCTAGCGGAGTGAACGAAGGTCTTGTTATCGTGCGTGACATAGGCGGAGAGGTTCAGGACAAAGAGAAGCATGGTCTTCATAAGCAAGGCAGGGAAGCCGTCTCTGTATTACCGAGAGAGAGAGAGAGAGAGAGAGAGAGAGAATTCACCACATATTATCCTCTTTAGTCAATCCATGAATGAAATGCAATACTTACTCATAAAATATCTTGAGCACTTCTATCTCAGGAAACAAAGATGAAAATGAAAGAAATATTATGTGATCCAATGAAATGCAATGCATGATACTACTGTACGTGTAAAAAAAAAAAAAAAAAAAAACGCATTTCCCATCACTGCTTTTAACACAATGACCAAACACCTCCTCAGCCAGATCCATGTCCTGTGTGACAGTGACTGGACAGAACAACGAGCAAAGCCTGTGTTCTTGCTTCGGAAACATCCATCCAATATTTATAACAAAGTCTGCGTGGTGGGTGTCCCTACATTCTTTTCTTTGTCTTTTTTGTCGTAATCGCATAAGAAGATTACCAGAAAAGAAACTGAGAAAATGTTTATATAGATACTCTGATAGATTGGTTAGAGAGAGAGAGAGAGAGAGAGAGAGAGAGAGAGAGAGAGAGAGAGAGAGAGAGAGAGAGAGAGAGAGAGAGAGGAGGAGATGGATGGGTGAGGTTGACAAACAGACAGACAGACGCACGCACTGAGAAACACACACACACACACACACACACACACACACACACACACACACACACACACACACACACACACACATTCACGAGAGGCTAGAAAAAGGAAAGTTGAAAAGGGGAAATTTACGCGAGGAAAACAATGCTTAAGTGACAGAGTGAAAGGAAAGACAAGGGGAGGGAAGGAGGAACGGAGGCGTGAAGGACGAGAGAGAGAGAGAGAGAGAGAGAGAGAGAGAGAGAGAGAGAGAGAGAGAGAGAGAGAGAGAGAGAGAGAGAGAGAGAGAGAGAGAGAGAGAGTAGGGAAGGCAGAGGCGGTGGGCGGGGGGAGGGAGTGAAGAATTGATGAGGAGAGGGAGGTTCTCCAAGCATCATAAAGTAGCAACAGTTAGTCTGGTTCGCTTGTGAAGTGACTCCACGCCGCCGAGTAAGGCACACGCAGCAGTAAACTGAGCGGGAGTAGCGACGGAATGGTGGGAGGGTGCGGGGCGGGAGGGGAAGCGGGAAGCAATGGGTGGTCTGGCGAGGATGGGTGAAGGAGCACTGAGGCAACAGAACGGGTTTAATGGGGATGAGGCGAGAATTTAGTTGGAATGAAGTTATCTGTGAAGGTGGCGGTAAAGGAATAGAGGATCCGGGAAGGGGGAGGGGGTTGGAAGTGAGTGAAGGAGAAAGGAAAGAAAAGGACGAGGAGGAGGAGGAGGAGGAGGAGGAGGAGGAGGAGGAGGAGGAGGAGGAGGAGGAGGAGGAGAATGTCTTAAGGCTGTCATGCAGTTTGAATATAGACAATTTATCACAACGAAGGGGAGGAGAAACTGTGTGGGAAAGAATCATGCATATGGTGCGAAGTAAATCCTTAGGTTGCCTTCTTTGCAGTGTGTGTGCGTGCGTGCGTGTGCTTGTGTGTGTGTGTGTGTGTGTGTGTGTGTGTGTGTGTGTGTGTGTGTGTGTGTGTGTGTGTGTGTGTGTGTGTGTGTGTGTGTGTGTGTGTGTGTGTGTGTGTGTGTGTGTGTGTGAGTGGATATGGGTGCGAGTGGACTTACTTTTACATATATTTGTGTACTGCATGCTTCCAATATGATATACAACTGTGTACAGTTTTTACCCTGTAGTCCTTTCCAATCAGCAACAAGCGTCCCTTTACGATTTTCACTTTGTTTTTTTTTTTTTTTCTTCTCTTACTGATTAGTCTTTTCTTGCCTCACCGGCAGGTCGGAGGAGCCGAGGGCGCCCACAGTGAAGGATGCGTTGGGTCTAAGGGTCTCTGTCTCTTTAGTCGCCCGTTCCTCAACTTGTGTGTTTGTGTGTTTGTGTGTGTGTGCGTGGTGCAGGTTGACTTGAGAAGCTACACAAGTACCCTCTTTACACATGCACGAGCTTAACTAACATCATCATTACACTATATCATCTTTACACAAACACGACCCACGTGCTAACTGATATACCTGAAGTGTCCGTGAGAATGGGAGGAGATTCTGAAGGTATGGTAGTAAAAAACACAATGGAGGGCGATCTAATACTTTTTAGAAGGGTCTTTAACACGCCCAGCCTTACTAATGCCCACACTGAAGGCAAAAACCTAGTCATCACCGTCTTTGAGCGCTACTTCGGGTGGGGCTAAACACCGTAATACTGTGCTCTGAATCTTTATTCACTGGGGGGAAAACCAGAGTACGGGGAGAAGAAACGAGATAACGAAGATAAAAGCGACGGCAACGACGCCACACATTACAAGAATTACATACCTGTCCATGAAGTAAGGCAAGACGAGAGGGAAGGAAGGGGGAAGAGAGAGGGAGAGAGAAGGAGGATGAGGATGAAGAGGAAGAGGAGGAAGAAGTATGAGCCAGTGTATAACTTGATGAAGAAAGAAGGAGGCCACAAGAAAGATGGAAGAAAATGATGATGAGGGAGAGGAAGGAAAGGGAAGTGTGACTCACCATGTAGCATGAAGAATGAAGGAGAGAGGAGGCCAGCAGAGGAGATACAAGACCCAAAGAGAAAATTCCAGCACATGTATACTTCAGGGATGCACGAGGAGGGGAGGGGGAAGAGGGAAGGGAAGGGAAGCCAATGGAGTGGAGTGGGAGGAGAGATGAGAAAGGAAGGGGCAGGAAGGGAATGGAGGAAGACAGACGAGATGGTGGAGCAGGAACAGAAGCTCGTTTTGGGATTGGCTGAAGCACGGGAAGCAGTGCCTGTGATACACAAAGGTTATCTGTGTACCTCTGCTGCACTATTGAACCGTCTGGGTGTGTGCATGTGTGTGTGTGTGTGTGTGTGCGTGTGTGTGTGTGTGTGTGTGTGTGTGTTGTGTTGTGTTGTGTTGTGTTGTGTTGTGTTGTGATGTGTGTGTGTGTGTGTGTGTGTGTGTGTGTGTGTGTGTGTGTGTGTGTGTGTGTGTGTGTGTGTGTGTGTGTGTGTGTGTGTGTGTATTTGTAACATATGGGAAAGGAGCTACGCTCATGGTGTCCCGTCTCCACGTCTACTTTTGTCGAACTTAATCGTAAAATCGCGCGCGCGCGCGCACGC
>NC_087192.1:10845000-10852500 GCF_035594125.1 Scylla paramamosain
ACGACCTTATCAGCAGAAGAACCTAAAGGTGCTAAAGCGTAATGATGTGGAGAATTCAATAAATCAAGTGATACATTATTGACAGAATCAACTATCATACATCCTTTTTCTTTATATTACACAGTATAGCCTGTCAGAAACCACCTTGAAAGAGCCAATAAAGCTGCTGCTGTTTTCTTCATAAACTGCCTGTGTGATGTTTTCTTCATAAACTGCTTCTGTGTTCCTTTGTGTTGAGCTGACGCAACTTTCAGGAATTTCAAGAGAATCTGCCTCTCGACACACACGAGAAGACTAATAGACTAACGAACTCTTGCCGTTAAGTAAGATAGCTACGCTCCACCATGCATCAGAACTGCTGCCTAAATCCTATGCTCCATCTCGCCTCGCCCAACCCTCCCGCCCGCCCGCACACAGATCCCATAGTCCCGGAGGAATCACAAGCTGCCAGCCAATACTAATCCCTCGACCGCGGCGGGCATACCAAACGTCCACTTGGTGGAGAACTGACCGTTTATTTATGGCAAGTTTGAAAAAATACTCTCTCTCTCTCTCTCTCTCTCTCTCTCTCTCTCTCTCTCTCTCTCTCTCTCTCTCTCTCTCTCTCTCTCTCTCTCTCTCTCTCTCTCCTCAAATACGCACTGCCTTCTTTAGATGTTCGGCACTCGCTGTGGGGAAGTTGGAAAGTGGAACGTAAGGAGAAGCATCTTCCTTCTCGTGGTTCTTTCCATGCAACAAACATTACGAAGGCAAGTGGCACTGCATTTAGTATCCATTCCTTTTATCACAAGCAAAAATATATATTGCCATTACTTTCCCCACAAAGAGCAACGCATGTTACTGAAAAATATAAACTAGGTATGTAAGAGAAACAAAAGATTTCCGAGAAAGAGAAAACATAAACAAAGAAACAGTACATCTCCAAACTCCCCACATCTTAAACACGACCACGGCAGAAAACCAATACGAGCTGCCAGGAGACCCAGGAACACCTCCCTCGGGACCCGCGCCGCTGATGGCTCGCTGGCTCCCACGGGGCAACACCCTTCAGGAGAGACATGACGCAATTATCAATATCAAGTGCTACGAGAAACGCCAGTAAGCGCCATCACGGCCCAAGTACCAATAGTAGCTTCAGACACCGTGACCTGGGAGGGAGAGAGAGGAGAAGCCGGAGGAAAGAAAACAGAAACAGAAGGAAAAAAGTGAATAAGAGGAGGAGGGAAAAGAAAAGGCACGCAGTGGACGAGAAGAAGGAGGAGGAGGAGGAGGAGGAGGAGGAGGAGGAGGAGGAGGAGGAGGAGAGAGCACGGTGAAAGGAGAGAGAGAGAGAGAGCACGGTGAAGAGAGAGAGAGAGAGAGAGAGAGAGAGAGAGAGAGAGAGAGAGGAGAGAGAGAGAGAGAGAGAGAGAGAGAGAGGAGAGAGAGAGAGAGAGAGAGAGAGAGAGAGAGAGAGAGAGAGAGAGAGAGAGAGAGAGGAATGAACAGGACGACGACGAGGAGGAAGAGGAGGAGGAGAAGGAGGAGAAGGGAAGGGAGCAGCAGCAGAAGCAAATGCCAGTTGATGATGCTGGGTTGAGCGGTTTGCATCTCAACTTGGGAGTACAGGCTCGCGAGATCCTTGACAGCCTACATTACGTCTTTGGAGAACGAGGTGTATGAAGGAAGACAAGGTCGAGGAGCAGCGCGATGGAGTGAAGCACGGCAAGGAGAAAAGACTTCAAGCTAACTTTCCGAAACAAGATGCACTGTTCCTGTTTGCATTTGCTTGTTCGTGTTCGCTGCTACCCGACAGACAACTTACATGTCCCGACCGAGCAGCCCCCTACCTCCCCGAGTCACGTTCCCTCGACCCCTCGTCAGTCTGATGGAAAAAAGTCATCCGATGTGTATTTTGCTGTCTACTGGCAGGCTAGCATTGAATGCATTGCAAGGTATTGCAATCGTCCTGCTCTTCGTCCCTGTTGTGTGTGTGTGTGTGTGTGTGTGTGTGTGTGTGTGTGTGTGTGTGTGTGTGTGTGTGTGTGTGTGTGTGTGTGTGTGTGTGTGTGTGTGTGTGTGTGTGTGTGTGTGTGTGTGTGTGAGAGAGAGAGAGAGAGAGAGAGAGAGAGAGCGAGAGAGAGAGAGAGAGAGAGAGAGAGAGAGAGAGAGAGAGAGAGAGAGAGAGAGAGAGAACTGAGGTACAAGGGCAATACGAATTCGTAGCGCACTGCACCTCTGATATGATTAACCTGAGTGACGCCTGACGCTCATGCCTCACCGATGGTCGAGCGAAAGCTTTTTACATTTTCTGAAAGTGTAACATGCGTGTGTTGATTTTCGGTTAAATCGTCTTATAAGATCAATCAAACTCCATTTTTTAATACCGAATTGTGTGGAATTACACCTCCAATAAAATTTACTCAAATTATTTGGTATCTGTATTATGAACATAAAGTCAAGTGCTATTACAATGGGGTGTTATTTACATGAATTAATTGAGATAACTTCATGGGTAAGTTTCAGATTGCACTTCTATTTATACATGGGCAAAAGCAAATCCAAAAAGGAATGCAAATGAACGTAAATAAATAATATATAGCAGTAGAACTATTGCCCCTTATGAGACCGTTTATGATGAGTTACAATATGCAATAAAAAAAAAAAAATGCATTATAGTAAATGCTAAGGGCTGGGAGAAAAGCACGGCAGACGCTACCACTTATACTATCAGTAATAACAACTTTTTACTAAAGAGAGTAATAATTTTTCATGTGTTTGGGCGCAAATGATAAACGAGGAAATTGCATTAGTAATTCATCTTCTCAACTGCATGAGGGAAGCGGCAGAGGAAGGTACACAGCACGGGGTGAATCCAATCAGCTTACAAAGCATTCATTTCTGCAATAACGTTTCAGACTGTTGATGTTTTATTCTGAAGTCACTCACAAATCGCCAGCTTGGCTTCAATACTGAATCACGAAAATAAAATACAAGATAAGTAAAGATAAATAAAGACAATAATGCATAATCCAAATCCCCACTTAAAGCAACTTATATAAATTTCAACAAATTGTTGTAGAAACGAAAATACAGTATGTTGTTTTTTCTCTTCGCTGTGAGGGGAAAAAAATCAGTATTAACTGCGTAGTATGAATAATGACATATAGAAAGCAACACGTACACCTCCACATCGCCTAACAGCCACAAATCTGTCTTGAAGGGTACCAGGAAACATACACGTGTTGAGGTTACAAGGGCGGGACGTGCACCTACCTTTGCCAGTGCCACGTAGGGGAACTTTTCAAAGGAGAGGCGATATTCCTCGCCGCTTTGCCCCTCCCGCTGCCCCTTCAGAATGCGGCCCGCGGTGACAGTGGAGATGCCCATGCCGTCACCTACGAACAGTATGACGTTCTTAGCATAGCCATTGGAGGCGCGTCTGGCGGCCAAAATGTCCTCGATGTGTCCCTTAGCTTGGGAGTACCAGAAGGCTCGGTCTGGGGGAGAAAAATAACATTACCAGTTTAGAACATCATTAAAAAAATAAGTAAATGAATGAATAATAAATAAAATATATAGCAAATGTACTCGTGAAGATAATTAATAAATCCATAAATGTAGAAAAATGCGAGAGATGATGATGATAAAGAATCGTGTTGAGTTTCTAAATCTCCAGCGAAAATTGCACACATAAAAAAAAAAAAAAAATGAAATAAAAAATCTTGATTCCACCGAGGCTCGCCCCACCGCGAGCCGCAGCTGCGTGCAGTCACCGCTTGATTAACTGGACTGTTTTGACGGACTGGCATGCCGGGCCAGAGATACACAGCTTTTGTGTTGACTTTTTATCTTGCCATCACGAATCACTCCAAGTGGTCCTTCGAGAGTGAAATAACTGTAGAAAATCTGTCACGTCCGAGTTATTAAAATAGTCAATAAACTTTCTGGGAAATGGCTATGCCCTCTTCAGGCCCTGAAAAATGGCTATGCCTAAGTGTTTTTTTTTCTTTTTTTTAACATTACCAGAAGTAATGAGATAAACAGAACAGTGGAAGTAAACAAAAACAGTATTATCAACAGAATACTTTAAAGAAATCTATTAAATTACTAATCCCACCTAAGGTATTTCACTACAACAAATGAAAAAAACACACGCCGTTTTGGTCAGAAGTGGTGACTGCTGTGGCAGGAGGCGACGCTGAAAAGACATTGCGATTGGTAAAAATCTTAATCTACACAGTGAAAGAAACGTTTCATATTTAACTCATTTGGCGTGGGAAAGAGACTGGGCAAGAAATGCAAAAGAAAACTTAATAAAAAAAAAAAAAAATCCTCGACAACAATTCCCACACAAAACATGAAAGCTGCACAAAGGGTGGGTGAATTTGGCCCAGGGTTCCACTGAAATCCACACCATCGGGCGAACGGTACATTTTAAGGGTCACGCTGCGTCAGCCTGCGACCGTCTCTACCATCGAACAGAGTCACTTAAAATGTGAGGGGTGACACCAGTGAGGACAATGGGTAAGGGAAGGAACCTCTTCTCGTATAATTATTGACTCTTCTCAGGTGGCCGGAAAGTTGAGTCTTTCACCACCTTTCTGCTGGTCCAGTCTTACTGAGGTTTAAAAATTGGTTTCAGATTTGATAAAGGAGGAAGGAAGAAGAAAAGAATAGTATTAGCATTAGTAGTATTAGTAGTAGTAGTAGTAGTAGTAGTAGTAGTAGTAGTAGTAGTAGTACCAGTGGTGGTGGTAGTAGTACATAGTAGTAGTAGTAGTAGTAGTAGTAGTATATGTAACAATAGCAACTGCTGCAGCAAAAATAATAGATGAAAGTAAACAGTAATCGTTGTATAATTAACAATACATTTTTCCTTTATATCCCGTAGCACTATGACCAAACTATAGTCACACCACCATTCAATGGACAGAAAAAGGTGTTTTGCCGAATGTGTACCGTGCCTTAGAGGGCGGGCCACCGTGCTTCCTGCAAGCAGATGGTCCCCTGGGCACAGTTGTAGTTTTGTGTGAGTTTTGCTAGTCCAAGGATTTCCATGATCGCCAACACGATCTCTGTTGTACTCATAGTTCTTCAAACTTTTCTGCTTATCTTGATTAGTTTAATTTTCCTTGATTTTCAGTAAGCCATTGGTACTTAACAAACACTCATATTCTCAGGCGTCTGTCTTCAAAATTTGTTGTTGATTTTGCTTCGAAGATTCTTGTATCAGTGTAGCGTCTCAGCAATTTTGACGCAAGTAATACTTCCTGATGGGAAGGCCATTTCAAGAGAATTAAACTATTGGTCTTCTTTCATTAAAAAAAAAAAAAGTTTCATATTTCTCTTTTCCGCTATAGTGTATTGTCACTACCCGTATGAAGATCAGCTTGTAATTCTTGCAAAGTGTGTTTGATTGCTGTTCGTACAACTGATTTCATCTTGCACTCTTACTATCTGATGATCGGGCACGTTTAGGCCGTATTGTGCTTGTTGATAATTATATTTCTTCACCAATCTCGGTTCGCCAGACGTGACATGGTGTGGTTTCTTAACATGAAGATCCACAATGTGGAGTGCTCCAGTCCAGGTACTTTTAAGGTGAAGGATTATGTGGCGAAACTCACCTTAAACATGATTAATAGTTATGGGATCAGCCTTTCCTCTTTTGCCGTTATTCTAGGGCTTCTGAACACTTGGTTCATTTCTTGTTGGTCAGAATATGACACGCATTCTTTTCAGTGTTTAATCTGTGTCGTTTTGTTCCGTTCATTTCTACGCTTTTCGCCGTATAGCCTCGCTTCCTTTTTGACTGCCTGTGTGTGGGCAGCGCCTGTCTGTTTGCATTTGCTAGTGCTGGTGGGATCAAGAGTTGCATGAAGTTAGTGGTCTTTGTTGATGGGATACAGCTTCCTCCTGCTTTTGTACTGCTTCACCTGTTGATAAACATAATAATTTGTCAACATCAAATTTACAATGGTGCATTAAGCATTACTGCGCGAGGGTGTAATCTGCCTAGTTTTGGTGTCTTTTGTATGATAAAGATTCCGAATGATGTTGAATTCACACCACTGTACCGATGTTGCTAAGTTGATTGAATCTTGAAATTAGCTTTCCACGTTTAGCTCACATTTCTGTTTTATTTATGTTCTGTAGGAATTTCTTGTTTGGTTATCTTTCCCATGACCGCAGCCATTCTCTTCTATACGCTTCAAGGTATTTCTAAAAAACTTTTTTGGTCAACTCAATTGTGGAGTTCCTTTGACGTATACATCATTGCATGTTGGTGATAATACTAAGGGCTTGCGACGATAGGAGGTAAACTTTTCGGTGATCATTTCACTGAAACTTATTCAAGTCAAGCAATGTAACTGAAATACACGCTTCAGAGTTCCACGCGTACCTGCATCAGCTGCTACAAGGGAAGATAGTGTATAGGTCACTCATAATGCAGAAAGCAGTGGTAGTAATGACTATCCTTACAAAGTCCACCTTTTCCTGAAGATGACTGATTTTGGTAGGCAATGACGTAATAGAAGCTGGCTCGATCTCTAGCTTCCTCTTAAAACAGAAACTTATTTTAGAAAAGGTGATATGCTATGAAATATTGTATCCAGATAAATTCACCACCACCACCACAAACAAACAACAACAACAACAACAACAATTACTACTACTACTACCGTTACTACTACTACCTCTACTACTACTACTACTACTACTACTACTACTACTACTACTACTACTACTGCTACTACTACTGCTATTACTTCTGCTATTACTACTACTATTACTACTATTACTACTGTTAATGATACTATTATTACTACTACCATACCCCTCACGATGCCACTCCCACGAAAAAAAAAAAAAAAAAGAACCAAATGAGAGGAAGACAGAAACAGGGACAGAGTTTACCAGTATAAAGGGTGAAAGACTGAATATACTATTAAATTCTTGCGTTAGTGAGTTTGATAGAATAAGGAGGAGAGTAAGAACATTGTGCAGCTAGGCCGCGGGGGAAGGGAACACATACAGATATAAGCCGGTAGACCAATAACCATGGAAGTAACGGTACAAAACGGTAAGGATACGTCATCGTGGTGCTATGAGAGAGTTTCATGACAGTCTGTTAAAGGAGAAAAGTCGATGAGGTGAAAAGATTTTGACTCCTTTTTTTTACTTTTCACACCCCATTTCTACTATCATTACTACTTCTACTACCGCTACTATTTTGCTATAACAACTAATATTCCAATTATTATAATATTTTAGTTGTAAATATTTTATGAACAAGTTGTGACTTTCGTAGGGAAAACTGAATTGTATATATGAATTTCACAATATCGCACAACTTTGAAGGTTGACGGTACGAACGGGCGTACAAAAAAAGTAAACGAATAAATAAATAAATAAATGAACAAATCAATAAATAAATAAAATCTTGCTAGCAGTGCCACTTCCCAAGATCTTCTGGTGTGTTCTAAGAACGTATAAAAGAAGAAATAGTAACAAAAG
>NC_087192.1:10862500-10865000 GCF_035594125.1 Scylla paramamosain
ATTTGGGCTGCACTGCTAAACTCACGCTAGGTTGTACATTTCTATGGGTTCACAGAAAGTATATGAGGTCTTGATATTGGGAAAATGTTACAATTTTGTGATGGAGACGATGAGATTTGCCATCGCTGGAGTTTCGAAGTGTACCGCTTATAGATTCAGCGTTTGTGTGTTATTATGGTGTATTATTGTTGACATTTCTACCGGGTCTCATACACCAGAGCATTTCCTGCCCCCGCTCTGCTTGTGCATACGAGTCCTAAAGTACAAGACTTACAGATTCCAACACTAATCTCGGTATTCCAACACTAATCTCGACCACGGTATCATGTCCAAACCCTCACAATGTATTCGAAGGGGCGGCGATACAAACCTCATGTACTTGCATTGCAAAATGATGCCGTATAAATGCTCTTAAAAAAGTATATGCATATCAGTGTACTTCAAACACAAAAGTGGGAGTCATATTCAAATGCAGGTGCAAGAGTACATTAAAATAAACCCAAGTGTATGTGCAGAGAGAGAGAGAGAGAGAGAGAGAGAGAGAGAGAGAGAGAGAGAGAGAGAGAGAGAGAGAGAGAGAGAGAGAGAGAGAGAGAGATGCCTTGGAAAAGATATGAGCACGTGAAGCAGAGAATGACTTTTTGTAAACCCTCTCACGTTCATGCTATCGAGGCATCGTTCATTCAGCAGGACTAATGTGCACATGTATTTGAAATGTGTTCTTGATATCTGAATGTTGAAATTCTGATAGTGATGGAATGCATGATTTAAGAACGGAATAGTATGATGCAGGACGAATCTATTTGAAATGGAAATAAAACCTGTGATTCCTGGAGAAAGGAATATTGTCATATCAAGTGTTGTGAAGCACACTGAAGGGTTTGATGGAAGCCAAATAAACTAAAAATAAATTCCTTCTTGGTTATTGAAATATCTTTTTTCACGGCAAGAAACATCTGAAATTGGGAAACGACACTTCTCTCCCAACAAGAAACTGTGCATGAAGCTGGCGGCGGCAGTCAGGGTATGGAAGGGAGGCGCCCGGGTTGGACTGGCCCGAAGATCACCGCTACCTGAGTTATCGGGACGCCCAGCGGACCGAGCCCATCAGCAGGGGCGTAATGGAGCCTCGACTCAGGATTAACGGTCGAGAAACTCATGAATTTCAATGAGATATTTGGAGGTTGCAAGATAAACCAATACACTTACAAATAAAATGAACGCCAAAATCCGAGGCCTGGCTTCGATTGATGGAGGTTATAATTTCATCGCGTAATCATGATGAGGTTTATAGAAAATGCGTAACTTTTTAAAGAAAATGAGGACATATACTTAATAAGTCTTGTAATATTTCACGCTCAAGAACTTATTATACTCAATTCTTTAGATTATGCCACACACACACACACACACACACACACACACACACACACACACACACACACACACACACACACACACACACAGTTAAACGAAATAACGACACTGTTGGGTTTGTGGAGCCACCCGCTGATTATGGGCAGCTTCTTGGAGTTTGGAATATTCCTGTAAAGACTCCCTGCGGTTTTCAAAGGTAAAGAATAGACGGTGAGCCCACCAGCGGTGTCTGGCCGCAGCCTCCCGTCGACAAGGCAGCGCCTCAACCTATCACACGCCGCGACGGGCAGACAGACGCACCGACGAACATGATAGCGATGTCATCAGTCAGACGCGAAGGAAAGCGTGATGAGACCAAGCGAGGTAAAACACCCACCCACACACACCAACCCACACATTCCCCTTTCCCTGCCACACAGAGGAGCGTACAACGGCTTTTCATCCCAAACTGTATAATTATACATTCTTGCTTCGAATATACCAGAAAAATCAATATTATTCACAAGGTGGTTTCCCAGTACAGCCACATACGCTCGATCAACGGAAAATCCGACGTCTATCGCATTGCCTCCACCTCGTATCCGATCCAACAACGACACGTAAAATACACACACACACATACACACACACACACACACACACGCGCGCGCGCTTGCGTGCACGGGCAAATACACACCACTTAGTGTAATGGTTAGTACACTCTACTCATAACCGAGGAGATCTGGGCTGGAGTTCCGAGAGCGGCCTTCTAATGTTTAGTACCTGTTCACCTCTCAGCAAGTAGGTACATGAATAAGCTGAAGAGCTGTTACCTCGCTGTCCTGGTGCGTGGTGTGGAAGTGGTCTGTCTTACGCAAAGATCAGTCACTATTGGCTCTGAACTCTTTCCGTAAGGAGAGCGGATGCCTAAGTCCAGACACCCCAGCAGAACTTGGGTGAATAACACATACGTACAAGCACACGCACACACGCGTGCAGGCGCACACACACACACACACACACACACACACACACACACACACACACACGGTGCCTGTAGAGGAGGGCAGTAAGTGTGACCCCAAGGGACGGTGAGAAGACGTAATGAAGAAAGAGGAGAAGGGTCTCGAGCTCTCAGGACTCG
>NC_087192.1:10867500-10872500 GCF_035594125.1 Scylla paramamosain
GCATGTGAAGCAGATTCGTATAACAATAACAGCGAGGAACATTTTCAACCTCAGTTCTTCACTTATATATCCAAAACATTAAGAACTCTTACATGTAGGGGGAGTCAAAAGTTGCTCCACTCCTTTAATCTCTCATTGTTGTTGTTGCATCTTGTTATCTTGTACCGTCATTTCCATGGCAACTGGTATCTCTTCTGAACCTACTAACCGTACGCCTCCCTTGTCGCGGCCTTGATGCACAACTTTTGACTAACACTCAGCTCTACGCTGCCCATCTCTCTAATGCAAGAGTTAACCATTACCTTTACTCTCTCATCTAATTCACTGGTAAATATTTGTAACTCTTCGTCTGTTTCTGTTTTCACGACTTCCAGTGACTTAAAAAAAAAATGTTTCTGGAGAAGAGTATCACCCGGACATTACAGTGTCTAAATTGGTTTCCGTTTTCAAAATATTTTTCCAGCTCAATTTGACTTTTTATCTACTTATTTATTTGTTTTAATTTCTTCATTCATTTATTTTATTTATTTACTAAATTATTTCTTTTAATTCGTTTGTTTACTTATTTATTTTTTGTGTAAGGGGAGAGACCGCGGTGATTCAACTAGGCTTCTTTTTCCATTTCTTGTGCCATTAACAGGCCTCCTTTACGAACAGAAGATAAACATTGGAACTACTCATTCTCCTCAACTGTGCCTCAAAGGACACATAAAAACTCTCTTCTTAACTGATTGTCTTTCATTCTATTCTTCCTATTAACTTTCTATTTTCGAGTGTAAAGATCATTGTTTTCTACAGCATTGTCATTTTTTTAAGTTCTCAGGGCGTATTGGCAAGAGAAGATTTATACTGCACAGACGGTATGGAACTGAATACAGTGTGCATTTTTAACTTGAGCGTTTAATCTCTTATTTTTGTTCTAAATTTATACATGTTTTGTTTCCTGCCTCTACTAATGTAAGTACGTTATGTGCCTTACTAGCAGTGTGTGTGTGTGTGTGTGTGTGTGTGTGTGTGTGTGTGTGTGTGTGTGTGTGTGTTACTATACTGTCTGTCTGTATGGATCTCTCTCTCTCTCTCTCTCTCTCTCTCTCTCTCTCTCTCTCTCTCTCTCTCTCTCTCTCTCTCTCTCTCTCTCTCTCTCTCTCATCAGTTTTCTCGTTGCGCCATTTGCTGTAAGAGATGAGTTACCATTCAAGCAACACTCCCAGGTATGTCGCAATTATATAAAAGAAATATACTTGTGTTGAAATTGAGGTCAACGTTGAATTTTCAGAAGGTGAAGCGTCCCAAGGAACTGCATTATTGATGAGTCCTGCTCCCCACCTTGTCTTTTGTCCTTAGTCTTCCCCCTTCTGTACGTTTGTTTAGTCTGCTTGCCATTTTCTGCATGCCTCTGTCTCGCTGTAAATGTATGTGTCTGGCTGTGTCCTTGGATGTGTGTCTGTCCATCTGTTTGCTCTCTCTCTCTCTCTCTCTCTCTCTCTCTCTCTCTCTCTCTCTCTCTCTCTCTCTCTCTCTCTCTCTCTCTCTCCTACCCATATTCTCACTTTTATAATCCTTTCTTTAAATTCTTCCCAGGCAACTCTATTCTTTTATTCTTCTCTCCTCGTAGTTTTCTTTCTTTAACACACTTCCTCACTGCCTCCCTTGCCATCCTTTCCTTCACTCTCTCCTTTTCGGTTCCTACCTTTGCCACTCTTATCTTAGCCGGCCTCTGTTCCAACCTTCTTGCAATAATCTTTATCGCACTGCCACTAACCTTTCTCTCTCTCTCTCTCTCTCTCTCTCTCTCTCTCTCTCTCTCTCTCTCTCTCTCTCTCTCTCTCTCTCTCTCTCTCTCTCTCTCTCTCTCCTTCCTAACTCCCAATTTTCCGTTCCCGTTCTTCGTTCCATTGAAGTGCTTTCATTTTTTTCTTCCTCCTTTTCCATCGTTGAAATAAATGATCTCTTTATGAACATCCACTCGTCTTCCTCTTCAGCGTTCAAGAACACTCAACCATCAAACTTCCTCTTGCACGCCTTAATAATCACGCAAGGGTGGACGAGGGCGGGTAAGATGGGATTCCATGTAACAAAGGGACGAAATAGAGACGTTAAGGAAAAAACGAAGATAGTGTGTTTGCACAGAATATTATTAATGTTTTTTTTTTTTTCAGTATAAATGATCACGTACTAGCAGAGGTGGCAGAGAACAAGTCGCTGAAGCGGAAGGTGAGAGGATCGCAGTTCTGCTTCATTGGTCATTAGGACTTTTCATCATCGCAAATATGAAATGAAAGAAAAACAAAAGTACGAGTATTTAACTAGCATATGCGTAACTGGTTTCCTCATTCGAGAATTTGAAGACTCAGCCGCACTTTCCGGAAACATGAGCTTATAACATGTTTCTGAATATGCCTCAGACCTGGTCACACACGCCGCGAGCGCCAGTGACTAGGTTATGTTGGGAAGTTGCCGGAGTCATGCTGGAAACACTGATGCGGACGAGGCTACGGTCTGCCACAGCTGTTTTTTTCTGCAACTCAATGACTTTATGACTTTGCACGAAACACTGTCTGGAACAACGTGTTGCCATCATGACTGTGAAATGTTTACACCACGGAACAAGCAGTATTTCTAGCAGAGTTGTAGGGTAAGTGTGGGCACGGCTCGAGGAACAAAGGAAAGGAGACGTACCACAACAACTCCTACAAGTAAAAAATGAATGATTGAGTGTTCATACGTCGTTTCGAAAGCAACTATATCGATTTTCTCTCTCTCTCTCTCTCTCTCTCTCTCTCTCTCTCTCTCTCTCTCTCTCTCTCTCTCTCTCTCTCTCTCTCTCTCTCTCTCTCTCTCTCTCTCTCTCTATCCGTTTATATATATATATATATATATATATATATATATATATATATATATATATATATATATATATATATATATATATATATATATATATATATATTTATTTATTTATTTTATTTTATTTATTTTTGTTTATTTTTATGCTACAAGGAGAAACGGTAAGCACTTTAGTTCATGGATTTCATATCCCAGCCAAATTAACGCTGAGAAGACTAAACGTTACTTCTCTGAAATAGTCAGAAAATAAGTGATGAAATTCTACAAAAATTTTCCTCTGTGTGTGTGTGTGTGTGTGTGTGTGTGTGTGTGTGTGTGTGTGTGTGTGTGTGTGTGTGTGTGTGTGTGTGTGTGTGTGTGTGTGTATGTGTGTTATGAAACGAAACATAACATGTTTTTATGACAGCCACATCTCCATTGTGTATGATAAAATAAAGCAAAATATTACACACAGACACACACACACACACACACACACACACACAATGTATATATATATATATATATATATATATATATATATATATATATATATATATATATATATATATATATATATATATATACATACATATATATATATATATATATATATATATATATATATATATATATATATATATATATATATATATATATATATATATATATATATATATATATATATATATATATATATATATATATATATAGTGAGTGTGTGTGTAACTAGGCATTTCTTCATCGATTTCTCACCCTAAGCTTGTCTACTGTGCAAGCTAAACTAGAGCACCACTTCCAGGAACGGTACAGAACGCCAGAGAGTAGTTGATTCCTCATTGTTTCAAGGATCACCAGTAAGCGCCCAAGGCAGGGTTACCACGGCACAGACGCTGCGTTAAAGTTCAAGTGCCGTGTTGGGCAAAGCAGTGGCGGCGGCTGGTGCTGCTACTGACTGGGCCGTGGTCGCAATACTCCCCCTGGATGGAGTGCCGGTCTGACGCTTCACTAGCAGGGTGAGTGATAGAGAGGTACACTGGCCCTCTGAGCGCCGGACTGCGCGGAATTGACGCAATAGAAATGAAAGGGAAGAAGGGAAAAAACAGACACAGGCAGCAAGAACACCAACATTTCTTCCTTTTCCACTTCTTCTGTTTTCTGTTCTTCTGCCTTCGCCACCTCTTCCCCTTCTAGTATTATTGTTTTTACTACTGTTACTATTACTACTACTACTACTACTACTACTACTACTACTACTACTAATACTGCTGCTGCTACTACTACTACTACTACTACTACTACTACTACTACTACTACTACTACTACTACTACTACTACTACTACCAGTAAAACGTCTAGAAGGCGATTGACGAGAGAAGCTGTCAGTGATGCAACAATGGAAGCACCATCCTCATGGAGAACTTGACTAATATTCAAATGTAGCTCAAAACTTTGCGAGAGCCTAATGGTTGTGCTATATTTTCATTCTGCGTTCAGCGGTATGTGTCCACTCTTGTTGAGACAAAAAGAAAAAAAAAAAAAGTGAAAATTGCAGGAAACTGACGAAATCCCACTTTCGACACCCTTCTACTTTTTGCAAGTTGCGCATTGACTTCAGCCAAAAGAAGAAATGAAAGTTATATCATATAGAACTGATAGAAATTGTGCTATGAGATGGTGCTAATTTCGTTACGATCGAGATATTAGCGTTCGAGTAGCGTTACGGTCGGGCCGGGCCGCTCAGAATGAAACCAACCTCCATGGTATAAACTTCGCTTCGCTCATAATCACAGCTATTATGATTATTATTATTATTATTATTATTATTATTATTATTAATATTTTATTATTATTACTATCATTTATTATTATTATTATTATTATTAAAACATTATTATCATTATTATTATTATTATCATTATCATTATTATTATTATTATTATTATTATTATTATTAATATTATTATTCGAGGAGGAGGTGAGTTTATTCTCGACTAGTTTCATGGCTAGTTTTTCACATCCTCCAACTTATCTGAATGCCTAGAGAATATTATTATGAATATTATCATTATTATGATTATTATTATTATTATTATTATTATTATTATTATTATTATTATTATTATCATTATTATTATTATTATTATTATTAGTAGATAGTAGTAGTAGTAGTA
>NC_087192.1:10877500-10887500 GCF_035594125.1 Scylla paramamosain
TTCCCGCCAGCTGCTTCCCGCTCGGGGTAAAAGGAAAGCAAACACAGGGAATCATCCGAGCTTTGGTCTCCGCGCAAATGTGTGTTTTTCGCAGTTTCTTTTCAAAATTTTCAGATTTATAAACCATTCCCCCCTTTGAGGTAATAAAATTTCATGTGATAAAAGTTTTCAAGATGACTATTCGTCTCTAAAAGCTGCAGTAATCTTTCCCTTCCTCCCCTCACAGCCTCCCTCTTACTACCTGATTCTAGTTTGGCTGTTCGTTTTTTTCTTCCTTGTGTAAAGAAAATATAGGGGTCAGTGAGCACCCCAATCCTTTGTTTCCTTCCCAAAAGTAGTACAGGGGAATTATGTGAAATAAAATAAACAACACGATATGAAAAAATGTTAAAAACACACAAGAGCTAATTTGAGAATGCTAATAGAGTGGGAGGGAATGTACGGCGGCGATGAGAGGGGCGTGTGAAGGGGAGGATGCGTGACGGGAGCATTACGTGAGAAGGGCGGTGTGAGGGAAACATGGTGCCGCTCGCCCTCCACTCACCTGAAGTGGAATGGTGTAAGGAACCATCACCACCCATCACCATGCAGCCATCGCCGTGCAGCCCTCCGGCCCCTGTGCGCCCTGCCCGGGCAGCTCTCCCAGGCTTCGGCGTCACTTTCCCCACACGTGCACGTCAGTACGTCAGTGCATTAGCATGGTCATCGCTTGTATCTGTACTGTTAATATTAACGATAAGCCTTTCATTATAACATTAATCTCTGTTGGAAAAGTTATTGATAGCCAATGATTATGTTACTGTTTTTTTTTTTTTTTGGGGGTTCGTAAAACGATCATGAACATAATTATTGATCAGCTGGACTTTCTTTTACTGCACCTTTTTTTTTTACTGATGAATAATATCACAATCACTTTCATTATTGATTAGCCTGACTAAACATTTTAATCTCTCCCTTCTATAACTTCTTTAACTTGCTGTGTTGCTTCTTACTCTGCCTCCCGTCCTTGCCTCATGGTAACGGTGCATGTGTCGTCAAACAAGTCCTCTCACCCTGCAGCACACACATGTTATCATTCAAGGGCCCCTTTCAGTGCAGCGTCATAAATCGAGTCTCTATAGGCTGATAAAACCGGTATTTTATTCACATATTCCCCTCTGCGAGCAGGAGTAAGTGGCTGCTGCAAGCGAGACCCAACCTCCACTAGAACAAAAACATGTATTGTAAAAGAGAACAAAAACATTCGCTAAAGTAATCACGAACACCATCTTTGAGCTGAACCTCTGAACTGGACGGCAACGTGATTCAGTGCTTGCTGAGAGCGTTGATAAGGAGACGCCTGTGGGCTATTTGAAACATAGTCTGCACTCCCCGGACCACTTTGTCGACTGTCCCGCTCACAGCAGCTCGCAGGCCCATCGCTCTCAGCCGAGATTGCATCAGTCGTTTACATTTCTCCGCCTTTCCGAGATTCGAGAGTGCTACACCGCCCCGCAACAAATGGTGACATCAAAAGGATAATTAGGAATGAGTCATAGGCGCTCTCTCGTACGCTTTGATGGTGTGCCGACAGTTACACCACAACAACGGTAAACACATCACAGAAACGATCAGTGCGTAAGATATCAACGTCTTTATTACAAAGGCCAACATGGCATTAAAATCGTCTTAACATTCCACTTTTATTACACACATACACACATACACACAGGGTCTGGAGGAAGCTCAGGTTTGCTCCAGCCCATAGCTGTGATCTGCTTTCCCGTCATCATATCGCAAGGGACTGACGCTTAATAATATAAATAAGTAAATAAATATAGAAAAGAATGAATGAATAAATAAATAAGGTAAATCTATAAAAATCTTTCTAAAACAATTTCCCAAAAGACAACCACACATCAAGATGAATGAACGTATAAAGCAACACACCCGAATGTAAACTCAGACGACAATCATGAGTGGTAAAGAAACAAGATGAACAAAAGAAATGGCTATGAAATCGACGATCATCCTACACGAGAAAAAGATACGGCGCATCTTATTTCCTTGTTCTACCTATTTTCTAAAGGGCAATAGTAGAACTATGGAGTGGAGGACTATCAATATCATGTTCGTGTGTGTGTTGTGGAGAGGGAGTGGGGCGGTTAGTGTTCGTGTGTGTGTGTGTGTGTGTGTGTGTTTGTGTGTGTGTGTGTGTGTGTGTGTGTGTGTGTGTGTGTGTAAATGAATGAAACACGTGACTAGAGGGACGGAGGTTCCCTGGGAACAACACGACCAGAGAGACTGACGCTCCAGCTCCCACTTTTTTCCACGGAGGTAATTACGACGGAAATTGGATCAAGCAGCACTGTCTGTGGGGGACGGAGGCGCGGCTATAAAACTCTTCCATGAATGATTGTCAAACAGAGAGAAAAAAAAAAAAAAGTATTGTGAACGATTATTTCCCTGTGGTCCGTGGACTTATAGGAATGGAGAGAGAGAGAGAGAGAGAGAGAGAGAGAGAGAGAGAGAGAGGAGAGAGAGAGAGAGAGAGAGAGAGGAGAGAGAGAGAGAGAGAGAGAGAGAGAGAGAGAATGTGTGTGTGTGTGTGTGTGTGTGTGTGTGTGTGTGTGTGTGTGTGTGTGTGTGTGTGTGTGTGTGTGTGTGTGTGTGTGTGTGTGTGTGTGTGTGTGTGTGTGTGTGTGAGTTAACAATTCTTGAAGGCAAGGGGAAAGCTGTGTGAGGGGCAGGTTGGGGGGCGGCTGACTTGCCCTGCCTTTGTTGGCTGCCTAAGATAAATATTGAAAGACGGATTCAGGATGCTGCATTGTACCGACAGTCACTGTTTTTTTATAAACAAAGAAAAGAACGGTAGACAACCGGCACACATAAACAAGGCAATGTCAACATGATGCAAAAGGGAGCGGCGGACGTGTTCAAGGAAATATGGAAATCCTCGTCCTTGTATAACGCAACAGGAATGAATCGAGCATGAGTTGAGGTTGGCAAGGTCTGAATGGTTTGGGTGCAAACCGAGGCAGATGCAGCGAAGTGGCATTACTAATGCGGTGTGGTTCCTCGATATACTAATAATCCATTGCAAATAATTATTAAATTATGGAGATTGGTATGCGATTCTATTGATCTGAATTGCAAAATGAGTTTAGCTACATTTCGCTACTAAACCAGGCTGCATTGAGAACTGCGGAGCTGGGAACGCTGGGGTTTTAGTGCCATCTGACGTCACTCCCTTTAATGGCATCTACTTACTGCCTCCGCCGCTGTCCCACCTCCCTTCGTTTTCGCACCTGTTTCGGGAAGGCAAACTCAACACCTTGCTTATTAGTGAGTCAGAAAGACGCGGACGTAAAAATGCATTGCACGCACATTGGGACAAGCACACCAGCGAACCACTGAAGAAAAGTGCAGTTTTTGTTTCCCTGCCTTTACAGGTCCCTGCCTCGGCCCTGTCCTCGGGACCTACCTGAAGACTGCAGACGTGAGTGAAAAACGAAACATGTCCTGAAGTGCACAGAGTGTGATGTACAACTCTTCTAGCTCCAATGGTTGTTCATCAGTAGCGGCCGTTCCGCCATAGCCATAGCCGTTCCGACAGATATCTCAAAATCAAGAAAGGTAAAGAAAGATGTACAAGTTGGTTACTTTGTAATGAAAGACATGTTCTTTTTTGCGAGGTACCACAAATGTGAGTCTAATTATAAGAGTCCTGCGTGATGTTTGACCACAAGATTTTATCAACAAAAATATTGAAGAAAAGGTCCATCACAAGCCATCGGAATGAGAAGCAAACTGAAACTGATCTTTTCTGATTTTGACGTTAAAATGAGATCAATATTTACGTGATCTGTTGTGAAAAAAAAATGTGCTTGTTACTGCCTTCTGAGTGACTCTCGTGCCCAGCTCTCTTCACATTCCCTCCTGTCCAGAGCTCACAATGATGATCCACAGTGTCGTGCATTTGCAGTGTCTCGGAGCCAGGCTGTGTCCAGACAATGAACACCTGTCGTTGCGGCTGCCATGGCAGACACGTGTGACGGAGGCTGCGAGGACTTATTGAACTCCAGCGCAGTAATTTTGCCACCTGAGGACATGCGAGCATAGTGACAGTCACCTCGCGATGTTCATATCCACTAACTGCCTGACATTTCCGTTGTTTTAAAACGTGCAGCGCATTTATTTACTTTCAAGTAAAATTACTACCGCGTACGGAATAGAAGATTATTTGTATAATATGGTATCTTACAAAATACATAAGGAAGAGTTTTGGTAGGAATGGACAGTGATTTTTATGAACAATACACAGACAGCGACAGACACAGACAGGACAGACAGCGAATGAGAACATTTCTCACTGCCATTGTTTGCATGTCATCAGGTGTGCCTGACACGAGTATTGTGCGAATGTGAACCACATTTCAGTATGGTCAGGACACTCAAAGCCATGACCGCAATACAACCATACCTTTCCTACCAAATCGTGACGTGATGGCAGCGTAAGGGGAACATCGCAGTACAAGTATCACTGCATCAAGTTTGTAAATGCTCGCATCACTAAGGAGCAGCGCACTACAAAGATATCCCGTGAGCACAAGTCTCGGCTGCCAAAAAAATGGCGCGTCTATTAACAACAACATTAGTAAAGACACAAATCTAGCATCCACAGCGGTGTTCCCTAGTCATGATAAACCCAATTCTCTTCCTGTTCCTCCTCCTCTCTCTTATCCTTCCTCTCATCATCCTCCTTCACCTTCTCATTCCCAACCACTATCACCACCACCACCACCTCCTTCATCTCCTCCTCCATCTCTGCCATTCGTCGGGTCAAGACATATTCAGAAATAGTCATTTGCCCAAGTCAATAGTGACCTGTGCCTGGGAGGTTCAACTGACCAGAATTAATAGCAAGTCAAGGCTGCTGGACTACCGTGTTTCCTCTGAGGGATGTGTCAGAGGAAGACGTTCCTGCTGCATCTTATCCATGAAATAAATGGTGGATATTTTGCTTTATAATTGTACTACATTTTACAACGTGAGCCATATCATCTATATCTTTGTGCAGATTCATTAAGTGAGAGATAGGAGAAGACATGTTCAAACAGATATCTTTACCTCTTACCTGTCTATCTTATTTTTCCTTTACTCACTGTGTGTGTGTGTGTGTGTGTGTGTGTGTGTGTGTGTGTGTGTGTGTGTGTGTGTGTGTGTGTGTGTGTGTGTGTTTATGTTTATAATTGAGGGGTTCACAATGTTCTGAGTTGCTGGTGGTCGCTGGCTGTTTTACTCGGTATACGCTCCTACATTTCTCTGGAAATGCACATTTTAAAATCCCTCTCGTTATACACATTGATGTACCGTACCTATGTGCTACAAAACATTAATCCTAAATGTTTATGCTAACAGTATCCACGTGATTCGCTGATGCACACTCTACAGAACATTTACTATATACTAAATGCTCGCAACTAAGCTCTCAGTGCTTTCACATGTATTTCTAGTCTCCTGCTACATATTTAGTTTGGAATATTTTTCCACTAGTTTCTACAGAGACTAATGGCAAATCCCGAAAATAATAGAGCCTATATTTCTTGTCCTTTAGGGATATTGTGACGGCCGAAACCGTGAAGAGACGAAATGACCGGAAAGTACCAGACATACAGACTACTCTAAAACACCGAAAAATAATAATAATAATAATAATAAATGAATGAATAAATAAATAAATAAATAAACTCGAGGCAAGAGATATGAGTTTGCCGTGCTGTTGTGAAACCCCAGTCTATACATGTGGTGCGGTTGCTTGCACGAACACATCACGACAGAAGAACCAAGGTGTGAAAGCATGGGTTATATTTCCCAATAAAGGTGGCAGCTCAGAGAAGACGTTGCGAAACACAATGTCAACAGGCAATCTTCACCAGTGTCCAGCTAAAATTTGGCATGAAAACATGGTTGTTTCTTTCAAATGTACCAAGATTTATAAGGTTATATGTTAATTATGTAACTTAAGTGGATAGACTTAACTCATATAAAGAGGAAAAAATACCCAGTCGTCATAAGGTGACGATAAATTACAAACCCAAGATAATGTGCGTAGTATTTTATCTCGTTTTGCCACATTTATTACTATCTACTTAATGATAGGGCTAAAAGTGTTCGTAATATTTTATTAGTTGGTTTGATAACACAAATGACATAGATATATTTTCCAGTATACTGAGTTTATTTAGTTATTTGTTTATGTTTTATTTAAGTCGGCTGTTGCAGACCATTGCGATGGCCACAGGTGACTACAGTCTCCAAGATCGCACCTATTACTTACGCGCCTATTATTACATCTATTACTTTCCCATCGAGAGGCAGGAACTGATGTGGTAAGGGTACATGAGCTGTCTCACACTTCATACACTCAGCTATCTCGCTCAAGGAGGTGAGTTGCTCCGCGTTTATCCCTGAAAATGTTTGCACCTGAGCGGGCAAATCTCCGCTTGCTCTCTGGCGGGCGAAAATGTTTCTTTAGGGATAGCAAATAGAGCGTTTTTGTTCTTATGAAAACAAGAGTAGTAAGTGATATTCTTAAAGCTCATAGCTTGCATAAGTTCGTTTCCTACCTTTAATGATCTGCTTTTCAATGAGCAGCAGTAGGTACGTTCGCTGCTACTTACAAATACCTGCAATTTATACACGGCGGGGAAAACACCTGATAATGAGGCAATTTATATTCCTCGAGGGTGATAATATTCTTAGTCACCCAAAGGCACGCATCAATGATTACATAGACACTCTCCTCTCTCTCTCTCTCTCTCTCTCTCTCTCTCTCTCTCTCTCTCTCTCTCTCTCTCTCTCTCTCTCTCTCTCTCTCTCTCTCTCTCGCTTGTACCTTAGAGAGACCCGACCAAGACCCCAGACACCATCTCTTCCTTGTTGACATTAATAACAAAAGATAACAAAAGTTTATAGATGCACATTATGGCGGCGTTACGGGGCACGCCTGCACCTCCCACGGGCTGGCGGACGAGCAGCAGGCGGAGGGGAGGTGCCCAGAGCGTGTGTCTACTCGTGCCTGCCGCGGGAGGATTTATGTGTAATTAACCACAATATACGAGGACGACAGAGAGAGAGAGAGAGAGAGAGAGAGAGAGAGAGAGAGAGAGAGAGAGAGAGAGAGAGAGAGAGAGAGAGAGAGAGAGAGAGAGAGAGAGAGAGAGAGAGAGAGAGAGAGAGAGAGAGAGAGAGAGAGAGAGAGAGAGAGAGAGAGAGAGAGAGAGAGAGAGAGAGAGAGGCGGAGAGGGAACAAATACTCACACACACACACACACACACACACACACACACACACACACACACACACACGCACACACGAGGCACAAATAAAATGAATGCACCATAGCGTTTATTTTCACGTCACCTCACCGGAAACATAAAGGCCCGGAGTCTTATTACCCTCGGAGTAGCGTTTCGTGTTCCCGCCGCAGCCTCAAAACGCCTCATCTCGCCCACGCAACCGAGGGAGAAACGCCGCCGCCCTACACTGCTCTACCTACTTACACACTTGAGTTCCCTTTCTTGCTCCCTTTCCTCCCTTTATACACAAAACTTTTACCTCCTGTATTTTTTCCCCAATACTTATCGATTTTATTTATTTTTATTTTTTTTTTTACTTACTTTGACGATATACTCGTACTTACTTTGCTTATCTAATGTTTCTTTAATGAATTTAGTTTGTTCTTGTGTGTGTTTATGTGCGACTGCGTGTATGCTACATATACTAGAGGGTTACTTTAGTATTTCGTGTGTAGAATGAAGAAGAGTGCGGATATACGTTGTTGAAGAAAGGAGTGGATGAGATAGAAGAGGAGGAGGAGGAGGAGGAGGAGGAGGAGGAGGAGGAAGATGAAGAGGAGATAGGGAAAAACGAAAAGCAGGGTAAGGAGAATAATCGACACAGGAAACCACTGCGACAAGAGAGAGAGAGAGAGAGAGAGAGAGAGAGAGAGAGAGAGAGAGAGAGAGAGAGAGAGAGAGAGAGAGAGACTTTAATATTTCCTGTACTGTCAGTCTCATGATTGCTGTCAACCAAACACTGATATCTTCAAGGTGTCCCCCACAACACACTGGCAAAGATAACCTGGTTCGCTGAGCTGTGCGTCTGGGTCAGCATCCTCCCTTAAACCCCATGAAGTTCGTTTAGCAATTCACTTCACTGGAGATTCATTCGTAAAAGATGTTTATTTCGTGCTAGTGTGTTGCATTTATTATAACTTTTGATGTAGCTTTTTTCTGGCATTTATTTATTTGACATACACAAATAAGAACATAAGACTATGGCATTTTTTTTTTTTTCACTAGTCATATAAAGACCAGAATATAAGGGAAGCTGCAAGAAGCCATGAGGCCATCCCGTATTAAATTAACCTATTTCCACTATCTTCCTCATCCATAAATTACTCTAATCTTTTAAAGCTCCCTAATGACAGCACTAACAATCTGATCACTAAGTCTATCCCAATCATCTACAACTCTATAATAATGATTGTGCGGTTTGCTGTGACATCTGAAAAAGACAGTTTGGTATTCGAGCTTATGCAGGAAGTCTTCAGATGAGCAACACCCGAGCCTCAAAACACAAAACACTACAGATTGCCTAAAACGAACACCAAATGATGCAAGCCTCTCTCTCTTTCTCTCTCCATCTCTATCTCATATCCCTTCATTCACATTTTTATGTCCTCCAATCTACCTCATCATTTTTATCGCTCTCATTTACCTCTTCATTTCCTCCTGCAGTATATCTTTACCTCATCATGCAGCCTCTTATCATATTCCTCCTCCTTGCCCTCCTTGCTCCTCCTCCTCCTCCTCCACCTACTCCACCTTTCATACATCTTTTTCCTCCTCCTCCACCTCCCAGCCTCGCCTCGTGTGCCGTGACGTATACAATTACTCTGTGTGCCGGACTGAGACAGTATTATCAAAGAGCTAAAAATGCGACCTAACTCAATGAGGCACAAAGAGTTTCATTCAGACAGGTTTAGGAATTTCGACTCGTGCGATCCGAGACAGACTGAACATCCCTCTCCCTCTCACTCCACCACCTCCCAGTATCTTTGTACCTGCTTCCCCATTCTGCATTCTCTGTTCTTTTCTCCCTCCACATTTTTTTTTCTTGTCTTTCTCATTATCTTCCTCTTCATCCTTCCCTGCCTCTTCCTCCTCCCTCCCGCCGCTCTATTTTTAGTGCGACTTTTTTTTTTCTTCCCTCGCTTCTGTCCAGTCTTCTTGTCTTTTTTTTTCTTCCTTTGCTTTTTGCCTCCTTTCCCTACACGCGTCGCTTTAAATATCTTTATTCGCATATTTTATCTTACCAGTTCCCACTAAATTATACAACGAAATTGACAGATCTTTGTTCGCGTTGAAGCGCGCGCGCCACACACACACACACACACACACACACACACACACACACATAAAGTGAAGGACCGAGGAAAATATGTGCACGGGATAGTGAAAACCCTTTAAGTATATAGATAAGCTTTTATTTACACAGGATTACTCTTGCTGTATTCATTACTATTTTGTGATATATGATATTCTATACACACGATACTCCTCCTCCTCCTCCTCCTCCTCCTCCTCCTCCTTCTAGCTGGTTCGACCACACCTCGCTGGTTTGATTCAATCTTGAGTATTACAGTCTGTATTCCATATCACGGTAAAAAAAAAAAAAAAAAAAAACGTATAACGCAGAATAAATCAAATTATTCCTCTGCTAAAAAATATTCCGTGTACAGAAAGCCTTAAATAACTAAGTTTATTCTGGCTTCCAAAATTAAGGATGCAACGTAGTCTAATAGAAGTACAGTACTTTACATAAAATATTTAAAGGACTCGACAATAAAAGTACGATTAGTTACTTTACAATTGATCGATCAAACATAACAAGATAACTGGTAAAAGATTAACGTCAATTGAAAGCAAGCATTTCCTGAGTAACCTGGTTAAC
>NC_087192.1:10895000-10920000 GCF_035594125.1 Scylla paramamosain
CATCCCCTGCACCGAGATATCTTCTTTCCTTTTTCATGCCATCTCTATTTAATGCCCTCCCTTTCTCCCACACTAGTATATCAACCACCATTCACTTATCAAAAATTCCCATCAAACACCACCACATGCTTTCCTTAAGACCCTGTGAATCACAACCAATCCAGACATTCTTCCTCGTAATTTACCAATACATACCAAGCTCTCTTCGGTACGCCTTCGATCACCGCCTTGGCCCGCCTCTCTCAGGTCCCAATCACTAATCACACATTCTCCCCGTGACATGGCCAAGGACTAATACCCCAAATGGAGCAGGATATTAATGCACTGCGGATACCAACCTTCTGGCGGAATAATTTAGCAGAGACTGAGCTGTTTTAATCTATATTCTGAGCCGGATGAGTCTCTTGGTGTCGGCAGGAGCGCGGGTGATGAGGTTTTGGTGGTGATACGGAGCGCGGTGATGATGATGGATGAGAGAGAGAGAGAGAGAGAGAGAGAGAGAGAGAGAGAGAGAGAGAGAGAGAGAGAGAGAGAGAGAGAGAGAGAGAGAGAGAGAGAATACATAAAGGTGCTGGTACTTTTTATTTTTAGGCAGACAAATTCAATATTGAACGAAAGAGAGGGAGAGAGAGAGAGAGAGAGAGAGAGAGAGAGAGAGAGAGAGAGAGAGAGAGAGAGAGAGAGAGAGAGAGAGAGAGAGAGTGGAGGAGGCCATATAACTACTTTTTTCTATATTTTTTTAGAGAGTAAATTTGATGATGGTCGTGCTATCAAAGGACTATACACACACACACACACACACACACACACACACACACACACACACACACACACACACACACACACACACACACACACACACACACACACACACACACACACACACGCGTGCCTGCTGCCAGTGACGAGATGAAGAAGGCGGAGTGACGAAGGGGAGGCCGTACGTGGATGGCTGACAAGACGACAATAGAGGGGGAAGGGGACGAGGGCGAGAGACAAAAGGGCCCAGAGAAGGGAGAAAAGGGCACTGGGAGAACGGAGAATACAGGACAGTAGGGACAGCGGGCAGAGGTGAAGATAAGGAAATGGACGTAAAGATGGTCTGTTATGTGATGGTGAATATCAGATAAATCTTAGGGTATGAGTGGAGAGGAAAGCAAAGGAAAACACTGGATGGAAAGGAAGCAATGTGATATGGATGCAGAGGAGAGGAGAATGTACGGAAAGAGAATTAATGATGTGTTGTTAAATAAGGAAGAATATCAGGTAAACGTTACGATATGAGATGAGTAGAGAGGGAATATAGAAAGGGGAGACAAGATGACATGGATGAAGAGATATAGAGATGGTACGAGATAGAGAGATAAAGCTGGGTAGTTAAATAAGGAGGAATATCAGATATACGTTAGGATATGAGGAGAGAAGGGAGAGAAGGAAAGGAAGGGTGGAAATAAAATAAAAGATGAATGGATGGGAGATGGGACCTGGCATGGGAATAGAAGAGAGGGGATGCAAGGGTTAAGTCATAAAGGTAAATGACTTTGTGATATACGAGCTGCAAACCAGTGGAAGGCTTCTCCAAAATACACTGTACCGTCATACAAACGGAAGGGACGTGTTCACGTACACTGGAACATTAATATTTCCCTTATTTTATTAAGGGATTCCAGGCTTTTTGAAGTACCATTGCTGAGAGTTATAAAGAAAAATAACAGGGTTCCTTCACCATATGAGGTTGTACAATGGGAACACTTAATTCTCCTCTCGAATTTTAACACCTTAAAGTACCAATGACGAAAGTTATAAAGAAAAATGAGTCCTTTCATTGAGGTCTCAAGATTGTAAACTAAAGATGCACAAGACAAGTAAGGACATAATACATATTTATTTCCTTCTCAGCTATCCTTTTACATATTTTAAAGTAACAATAATGAAAGTTAAGGAAAATGAGAGTCTATTCGCTACACAAAGACTCAAGATCAAAGACCAACAGTACCTTTACAAACTCGCAATTTTCCACATATATGAGTTTCAGTTGTTCTTTCAGTAGTTTTATCCGTAGGAGGCATAGAAGAAAATACATATTTGATGTCTGGTCTGGTTACTTCCCTCTGACTTCAGGTTTAGTGTGGCTCCCACGTAAGCCGCTTAGGTACGCTAAAAAATAAGAATAGAAGAAGCATATGTATTTGATAATTGGATCAGATTCTTTCCTTACACTTCAGGTTCAGTGTGACTCCAGTGCATGTCGCTTTAATACGTCAAATAAGTAATAATCCGCCGTTTGTTGTACACATCTTGTGCTGTCACGATAATGTTTTATACTTTCTTTGATTTCTAATACTTAGCTTTTCATTTTATTTACCTTTATAAGCACTATTGTCATCCATTCAGAGCCAGGCCACTGCATATTCAATTAATAGGAATGAAAAAACAATGGTATGAACAATGTACAAGCTATGATATCCTGTACATAGTTCATACCATTGTATTTTTTATTCTACCAAACCTCGAATATTCTGCACACGGAACTAACCTCTTCCTTCTGAGCAGTTTCTGTTAAGTTTGTGTCGCAGTTATTGCTGTTGTACCCACCACCGCCACCACCAAAACGACTACGGCCACCACCTAAACACCACTGCCACCACCAACACCACTGCCGCCACCACTACTACCACCAACACCGCCACCACCATCACCAATATTACCACCAACACCGCCCCCACCATCACCATCGCTGCAGTAACAACCAAAAGCTACTACTATAACCACGGCCACTACTACTACTACTACTACTATTACTACTACTACTACTACTACTACTACTACCATTACTACTGCTGCTACTACTACTACTACTACTACTACTACTACTACTACTACTACTACTACTACTGCTGCTGCTGCTGCTGCTGCTGCTTTTATTATTACATTACTACTGCTGCTACTACTACTACTATTACTACTACTACTACTACTACTACTACTACTACTACTACTACTACTACTACTATTACTACTACGACTACTACGACTACTACTACTACTACTACTACTACTACTACTATTACCACTATATTCAACACCACTATCATTGTTCCTACCTCTATATTATCAAATCCGGCAACATTACAACAACAACTATTACTACTACTACTACTACTACTACTACTATTACTACTACTACTTCTGCTGCTGCTCTTGCTGCTGCTTCTGCCTACATGATCAGTCCTGTCCATGGAAGCGCATGCAACTGACGCCTTAGTGGAGGATGACGCCACCTATCAGATCACGAGTGCAGGACTGGGTTCGTATTCATAAGAGGCAAGGCGGTATTTCAGACCATTAAGCGACAGCTTGAAAGATGACCACTCTTCGGCAAAGCTCGAACTACCGTTATGCACTATACTCGTAAGTAATATCATTCATATTTTTGTTGATATTAGTCTGTTTCTTCTGTTGCTGCTGCTACTACGACTAGACCTCAAAACGTAAAAACAATTACCAGTAAATGTACAAAGCATCCCGTTCAATGCCAGTTGAAAAAAAAATCGTAAAAAAAAAAAGAGAAAAAAGAAAAGGTTAGGGGGCTGGCGGGTAAGTAAACAAGAGCAGTAAAAATACGAATATATCCTTCTGACGAGGGAATGGAACCCCAGACCTCTCAGCTGAGTATCGCGTGCTCCCCACTGCAGTGCCTGCCCTGGGATGATGGCGATGGTGATGGTGGTGATGGTGGTGATGGTGGTAATGATGATGATGGTAGTGATGGTGATAGAGATGATAATGATGAAGATGACAGTGGTGATGATGATGATGGTGGTGATGGTAATGGTTATAGCGCAGAGGAGAAATGTATTAATTTCCATTATCTCAAAACAACAGACTTTCTTGTATCGGTGGATGAACACGACTTGAAACTTGTGATTTCTATTTTGTATATACGTACAACATATACCCCTCATTGCCTTAACTTTCCCATAATTACGTCGTCTTACTTAACCTAACCTGATCCAACCTACAAGATACCTCTTTACTTGTACTGTATTATCTCCTGTAACTTCAGTTTCTTAGTCTTGGCTAGGATGCGAACGTAGGATATCCCAAACAAGTGACAGCAGGCACCTACAGTACATCAGGAATCAAGCTTTCATCTGGGCGTGTCCGAGGGTTCACAGCCACGTGTCAACTTTAGGACAGCCGGACATAACCAAAAACATCCTGCTAAATTCCCTTAATAGGAGATGCACACATACAATGCCGTGGGCTGTTTGTTTGACCAAGAGAGCTAGAGGATGATAGGATGCTGCGTTCTCTCTCTCTCTCTCTCTCTCTCTCTCTCTCTCTCTCTCTCTCTCTCTCTCTCTCTCTCTCTCTCTCTCTCTCTCATCTATTTGTCTATCTATCTATCTATCTGAAAAAAAATACTGATAAACAGACAAATATAACTTTGCCCCAAACCATCAAAGTTAGTATTTTCTGTTTTATCTGATTTATTATATATATATATATATATATATATATATATATATATATATATATATATATATATATATATATATATATATATATATATATATATATATATATATATTTTTTTTTTTTTCTCTCTCTCTCTCTCTCTCTCTCTCTCTCTCTCTCTCTCTCTCTCTCTCTATCTCTCTCTCTCTCTCTCTCTCTCTCTCTCTCTCTCTCTCTCCTCCCATATTCTTTTCTTTCAGAATTATCACATTTCAAACAAACTCGTACAATCATAATACAATAACATTTCCTGCATCCTGTTTTATCATTTCGCTCCCAACATGGAACAAAGAAAATTGTGTGCTAAGAATTTTTAGTAACGTGATGCCATTGACTACAAGCGACTGTGACTGTGTGAGGCGATGGAGACTGCGCATGTGACTGAAAACTGAAAATATAGCAGCGAGTGTGTGCGAGTAAGTGACTGAGGAGCAGGGTGTGTGACTGAGGGAAGCGATATATTCCTATGTAATTCAAAGACAGAGGGTACGTATTGTTGATGGTGTCAAAGTGCATCCCTACAACAATGAAATGTTTGTAACTGAGACATTGACATGCTTAAACATCTATTGCCTGGAACAAAAATATCCATTCAAAATTACATATATCTTCCGAATACCCACCCCAACGTACTATACAATACAATACTCATTATGTCGTTCACCAGGCTGTCACATGAGCCAGGCATTACACCTGGGAGGCCATACATGACCTCCAAGGATCCCGGCAGCTCATAGGAAACCCTCCGGTGGAAACGAGATGGGTAATGTGAGTATTATCTTTTATTATATGACAGATGAGAATTCTGAGTGCGTGCAGGTGAACCAGAACTCCCTGACATCACGGCACACAATGACGATGTTGTAAAATGTCAATCTCAGCATAAGCAAACCATTACATCATTCTCTATCATAAGATACTCAGCAGCAGACAAACGTTTACCCAATTACGAAATTATTAATCAATCCATACAACATGTTTGGAATAATAAAAGGTGGAAAACGCCTTAACATATAATATTTGGACATACGAGTATGTACATAATTTCTTGGAGGCAAGAGTCAATGGTAGGAACACTTTATAGAAATCTGTATGTCAAACAAACAGATTATATTATTATTATTATTATTATTATTATTATTATTATTATTATTATTATTATTATTATTATTATCATTATTATTATTATTGTTGTTATTATTATTATTATTATTACCATTATTATTATTACTATTATTATTATTATTATTATTATTATTATTATTATCATTATCATTATTACCATTATTATTATTATTATTATCATTATTATTATTGTTATTATTATTACCATTATTATTATTATTATTATTATTATTATTATTATTATTATTATTATTATTATTATTACTATTATTATTATTATCATTATTATTAACATTATTATTATTATTATTATTATTATTATTATTATTATTATTATATTATTATTATTTTGTAGTAGTAGTAGTAGTAGTAGTAGTAGCACAAATAGCAGCAGCTGCACCACCACCACCACCAGCAGCATTACCAGCAGCAGCTGCAGCAGCAAAACGAGGAGGAGGAGGAAGAGGAGGAGGAAGAGGAGGAAGAAGGAGAAGGAAGAAAAGGAGGAGGAGGAGGAGGAGGAGGAGGAGGAGGAGGAGGAGGAGGAGGAGGAGGAGGAGGACGAGAAGCTGCAGCAGCAGCAGCACCAGCAGCACCAGCAGCAGCAGTAGTAGTAGTAGTAGTAGTAGTAGTAGTAGTAGTTGCAGTAGCAGTAGCAGTAGTAGTAGTGGCAGTAGTAGTAGTAATAGTAGTAGTGGTAGTCGTTGTTGTTGTAGTAGTAGTAGCGTAAGTGGGAGGAGGAGGAGGAGGAGGAGGAGGAGGAGGAGGAGGAGGAGGAGGAGCAGTCGTAAAAGAAGTAGAAGCAGCAGTAGTAATAGTAGCAGCAGTAGTAGCAACAGCAGTAGTAATAACCCAATTACTCAGGCAGCCACTCAAACACCCACTATCAACCACACAATCCACAATCTACTATTCACACAGCCGCTGTTCCCTGCCCCAGCCCTCGCCTCGGCTGCCAGTCCACCTCCCACCCAATCATTCACGCCGCCCTTTATCCATTTGTGCACCGCCCACTCAATAACCAATCTACCCGCCCACCCTTCCGTCTACTCACCCAGCAGGATCCCACCCACTCGTGAGCCACTTGTTCACGCATTACCACAACCACCCACCAGTCCAGCTCGGTTCGTACAGTGAGAGTGGAAATAAAAGTAACTGGTGTGAATTAGAATAGAGCGAGATGACTGCGAAATGTGTATGGAAATGAGGAAGAAATGGAAGGAGGGGCAAGGGGGTGGAGGGTGAAGACGTAGAGAGGAAAGAGGAGGAGAGAAAGAGGATATATTCTTGAGGTAAAGGAAGCACCCTCTTCTGTTGACTGAGAAAACACGCAAGAGAAAGGTAAAAGGAAGTAGTAGAAGTATAAAAGAATAATAATAATAATAATAATAATAAGAAGAAGAAGAAGAAAAAGAAGAAAAAGAAGAAGGAGGAAGGAAGATAATGATAATAATGATAATGATACTCGTAATGATGATGATAATGATGATAATGATGGTATGATGATGATTGTTCAATAAAAGAAGCAGTTGATCGTGGGCGAAGAAGAATGGCGAGTAGAAACTTTAAACTCGATCTCTTCTACCATGATAATGTAAGAGAAACAGAGAGAGAGAGAGAGAGAGAGAGAGAGAGAGAGAGAGAGAGAGAGAGAGAGAGAGAGAGAGAGAGAGAGAGAGAGAGAGAGAGAGAGAGAAATTACACGCCCTTTAGTACAGGGGTAATAAGTACTGAGATCTGGACACCAAGACCCTCCCTTACAGACTCTCTGGGCACGGGGATTAAGTGGGCAACGGGTAGGTTGTAATGTACAGTGGTTGGGATTCGGAGACTTAACACACTTAGGGATCGGTATTATAAATTTAAGATATATTTAGCAACTTGAACTGAAAAATAAACTTGATGGTGGTGGTTTTATTCTACTAAGATGAACATCGAACATCATGTATATTAAAATAATTCTGGAATATAAAAAAAACACTAGGTAATTAATTACACTTCCGCAGTGAAACATCTACTTCATCAGCAACTCTGCCCACACGCCAGATACACCACAACCTGGCACACACCACAACATGACGCTTGTGCGATAAGTGATCATGGCTGTCAGTTCATATTTTTCAAGCTTAATTTTGTATAATTACATAATATGAAGTTACGAACGAGGCTCTGAATCTTTCTTGAGAACTTTAAGAGGCAATAGGGTCTACATACACAGACATGCATAAATACATGTATTCATTGTTTACATACACAACACATACTTATACTTATATACTTATACAAAATTACTTATGCAATACATACACAGACACACACAGTCATTCTCTCTCTCTCTCTCTCTCTCTCTCTCTCTCTCTCTCTCTCTCTCTCTCTCTCTCTCTCTCTCTCTCTCCTTGCCAGCCAGGTTGCTTCCTTTCATACTAAATTACTTATGCGATATTACATATAGTACATGTAGTACTATTACAGGGTACGTATATAGTACCTACATACTTTTACATATTTACATAATATATACAGTCACTATGTAAAATTATCTCCTTCCTTCTGCCTTTCCGCAAAACCCTTGACACATTAGGTTAAAAACATGCGAACATAAGAACATAAGAAATAAGGGAAGCTGCAAGAAGCGACCAGGCTTACACGTGGCAGTCCCTGTATGAAATATATCTTCCTATTTCCACCTATCACCCCCATCCATAAACCCGTCTAATCTTCTCTTAAGGCTCCCTAATGTCTTAGCACTAACAACATGATAACTGAGTCCGTTCCATTCATGTACCACTATTTGAGAACCAGTTTCTTCCTGTCTCTTTCTTAAACCTAAATTTTTCAAGCTTGAACATGTTATTTCTTGTTCTATCTTTGTTGCTGATCCTAAGAATTTTGCTTACGTTCCCCTTGTTATAACCCTTATACCACTTAAAGACTTCTATCAGGTCCCCTCTTAATCTACGTCTCTGTAAAGAATGTAAATTTAACAGCCTCAATCTCGCCTCGAACGGAATACTCCTCATCCCCTGTATCCTTTTAGTCATTCTCCTTTGTACGGATTCTAATAAACCTACATCCCTTCTGTTCTGTGAGGACCAGAACTGCACAGCGAAGACTAGATGATGTCTGACCAGCCAGAAATATTGCGTAAATTGTGTAAATTGGAAGGGAAACGAATAAAATTAGTAATATTAATAGGTAATCAATTAAACATGCATTAATTAATTTTCTTCAACTTTGCAAGATCTGTGCTCTGTAGTCTGTAATGTATAAAATTTACCTGCCACTTCTTCTGTGTGTGGTGCAGATGCGGATGCGGACATTAATTTCATCACAAATGCGGATGCGAATGCAGGTGTTTCATTTATCAGAACTGCGGATGCAGATGAGGATGTTAAAAACTATGCGGATGTTATGAGGATGCGGATGCTGATATTAAAAACTATGCGGATGTTATGAGGATGCGGATGGGGATGCTGACATCCGATGCTCTCTCTCTCTCTCTCTCTCTCTCTCTCTCTCTCTCTCTCTCTCTCTCTCTCTCTCTCTCTCTCTCTCTCTCTCTCTCTCTCTCTCTCTCTTTCTGTGTGTGTGTGTGTGTGTGTGTGTGTAAATAACTGCACATGATGTTGAAAATGTATGGTAAATATGGAAGAAATGGGTCACGGTAACGCTGATGAAAGGTGAGTGTTGGTGGCATTCACTATTTTCAGGTCGTGTCAACTGCTTCCCATTTGTACACTTTCCTTAATTTCGTCAAATTCACTTTTTTTTTTTTTCTTTTTTTTTTAATAAGAAAAATCAAGTAAATGCAAAAGATAGTAAGTGATGCAACAAGTTGTTGGAAAGTGAGAGTGTCTCAGTCTTAACAATTATATATATATATATATATATATATATATATATATATATATATATATATATATATATATATATATATATATATATATATATATATATATATATATATATATATATATATATATATATATATATATATATATATATATATATATATATATATATATATATATTCCACATGCGGTGTGTTCATATATTCATCCCAAGTGTGCCATGGCCAGCCGGTCTGTTCTAATTTTAACATCTCTCCTTCCCTCCTTCTCAGGGGAATTCACACCTATTTCCAGTCTTTAAGGAAAACACCTGCATTCGCTTCTGAGTCCTTTTCCCTGGTAATTGGCTAAAATAACGACTGCCGTCATTTGTCAATTCACCCCATTTCCTGGCATCTCATTGGCAATTCTTCATCCCAAAGTTGTATTCGTGATCCACTTCGCTCACATAAATAGCATGCGTAGCTAGGGAGAGTCTCAGTCAGTCAGTCAGTCTCAGTCCGAGTCAGTCTTGTCTTGAGAGAGTCTGCTCAGTTCATCATCAGTTCATAAGCAGTCCAGCTCATATCACTTCAGAGAGAGAGGTCGCACGATCAGTCGTCACGTCTGTCATCAACTGTGTCTCGTATCACGTGTGTACATTCTCTACATTATTAAATCAAGAACTTTCATAAATCGTGTCTTTTACTCGCACACATCAACATTATCAACTTACTACCCACGACCTCCACGCTACCAACAATACCAAGCTCACTACCCGGTCCTCCACACTACCATCATACCAAGGTTCTCATCTGATCCAGGGGTGTCAAGCATATATCAACTAAGGCGTCAAGTATCTCATCTAAACTAAAACAGTGGTGACAACGGGTCGCCAAGACACTTTCACTCTCATTCACACCTCTCACAGTTACACAAACAGGTCAACAGTTTTCACATCGAAAACAAGCGGTAGCAGTCATCAGTCAGAACAAGAGATTAAAAACAATGATAAAGAAGAAAAACTGATAAGACAAAACCCTTTGACTCTATCCTATTTAGGAGGTCTGCGCAACTTGAATTCTTCATAAGGGAACAGTAATCTGTAAATAAATGTACAAGGTCCCTGTATAGAGTTAGCAGAAAGGAGGGAAAGTATTGACGGCGATACAGAACACCTAACTTCAAGGAAACTATTTTGCAAGAAAAAAGATGCGAGCTCCAATTTGAGATATTTTACAGAAGGGTAGTCCGAGTACATATGTTCAGCGCAGAGGAGAGAGATAGTCGAGTGTCACTGAAAAAAAAAAAAAAGGGGAAGTTTGTGTCGAGTAGGCAGCTGAACTTAAATTTTTGAGGCATTGAATAACACAAGGTTTACCTTGCCTCATATGGAAATTGTAAAAATATCACAAAATAAGCGTTCTGTAGCTTGTCCACGTGACCTGTTTAATTCCTGCTGAACTGGACGTCTGGCAAGTGATGCTGAAAAGCACTGGGTTGAGTCATCACCGCAACTATGGCTAGAAGAAATTTGACTGAGAGGATAATTATTAATTATTATATTATCCATAAGGATAATAGAAATAGAGTGGGTGTTAAAACATAGTCCTGTGCAACACCAATGTTAACAAGTTTAGGAGAACAGTGAGCATCTTCTGTTACAGCGATAGAACAGTTAGAAAGAACACTGATGGTAAAGGTGAAGAGAGATGGAGGGAAACAATGAAAGGAACCTTAGAAAATGAGGATTTTTGCCAAAACCTTTAATACGTCTAATTCATGAACAAAGATAACAAATGTTTCACAGAAATCCCTTAGAGAAATGCACAATAGGGATAGGACGATAGGTTGTAGTATCGTGCCAGTCTTCAGGAGACACTGTCTTACTAGCAGAGAGTGAAAGGCAACTACAGAGGATTGTCAATGAATCCCATAAGGTGTTTGTGTGTGTGTGTGTGTGTGTGTGTGTGTGTGTGTGTGTGTGTGTGTGTGTGTGTGTGTGTGTGTGTGTGTGTGTGTGTGTGTGTGTGTGTGTGTGTGTGTGTGTGTGTGTGTGTGTGTGTGTGTGTGTGTGTGTGTGTGTGTGTGTGTGTGTGGGACGGAGGCTGAAGGTGAATGTTAGGAAGAAGCAAAGGTGTGTGATTTTAGGATACCTTATAGGGAGTGTGTGGTAGCTGCACGAAAGAGTGAAGTGGCTATGGGAGGAGAGAGAATGGAGGAGGTGAGTAACTTGAACAATCCGGGAACAGTGTGAGATGGATGTGTGAGATGGATATAGAGATAAGACAGAGGATTGTGAAAGGCTAGCATGTCATAGGCTTACTTGCAAGTCATAAAACGGAGAAATACTCGTATGTCTATGGATGTAGAGATTTAACGAACCATCACTGACGTATGGATAAAAAAAAAAAAAAAACTTAGACGTGGAATAGGAAACATCAATCAAGAGAGAGTGCTGAGGAAATGAGTTATCTGAGAGGAACATGATGAGTGACAAAGCTGGCGACTGCAGTGAAAGTGTATACGAGACATGTGACGTGAGCGCCTTTGCAAGTAGTGTAAACTGTGGAGTGGTAATATGAGGAGAAAAAGAACATATTGACATGGCATGGCCATATTGAGAGGATGAAGAGCGAAGAATTTGTAAAGAAAGTGCATATGTGTTAAAAAAAAGATCAGGAGAGCAGTGAGCTGTTTTCACGCTAACTGCTCTTCTGATCTTGCGAACTGCATGCCTTCCCCCTTCCCGCAGCCTCGCTGCACAAGACTTTTACTTTCTCTCAGCCCTATTCTGCCCACCTCTCTAATGCAAAAGTTAACCTGCATTTACAACCATTCATCCCTTTCTCTGGTAAACTCTGGAACTCCCTCTTGAAAGAGTACCTCTGGAACTCTTTCAAGAGGGAGGTTTCATGACACTTATCCCTACTTTATTTAATGCTTACTGGCACTCAAGTGGGCCTTTTTTTCTTTTTTCTTTGTTGCCCTTTCCCAGTGGATCTCATATATATATATATATATATATATATATATATATATATATATATATATATATATATATATATATATATATATATATATATATATATATATAAAGTGATTAGATTTGGTGTCAACTGGAGTGGAAGGGATATTGGAAAATAGGAGCATAGACTTAAGGAGTACACGTGTGAAAGAGGTGTTGTTAATAGAGGCCAGCGGTGGAATAAGCGAGAAGGAAATGTTTGCATAGGGAGAAGTGGAGGCGCTTCTGCCGGATGTTCCTGGAGGAAGCCAGGCATCAGATAAATAGATGCATGGATAGACAGACAGATGGACAGATAGTCAGAGACAGACAAATAGTCACAGTATAAAAAAAAACTTTTCTTCTTTCATTCCTTTTTAATACTCTTGATTTTATCTGATTGAAAAATAAAGGTGTAAAGTTAAAACAATATGACATGTGCACACTTACTAATAACTGTTACCTACACAACATTGGAAAAAAAAATAAAAACTTCTTGTTTTCATATTTCTATCAGTATTTTTTAATAAACATTATTAGTTATTTTTCATCATTAATATTATTATCATCAGTATTATTATTATTATTATTATTATTATTATTATTATTATTATTATTATTATTGTTGTTATTATGTTTATTATTATTATAATTATTATTATCATTATCATTATTATTATTATTATTATTATTAGTAGTAGTAGTAGTAGTAGTAGTAGTAGTAGTAGTAGTAGTAGTAGTAATAGTAGTAGTAGTAGTAGTAGTAGTAGTAGTAGTAGTAGTAGTAGTAGTTGTTGTTGTTGTTGTTGTTGTTGTTGTTGTTGTTGTTGTTGTTGTTGTAGTACTATCATTATTATTATTATTGAATTATTATAATTAGTATCATTATAATAATAATCGTCATGATCATTATCATACATCAGCCAAGATTAACTTTTTACTTCTTTATTACTCGATTTTTTTTATTTTTTATTACATGATAAAGTGTTAAGTGCACGCGTATTTTCTTTCACATTATTATCATTGTTCTACAGGTTTACATATCTATTTCATGGTTTGCATTTCGCATTTATTTCACTGCGCACGAAATAAAATATTTAAAAAATGCTGAAACAAAGCCAAATAAGAACTAAAAGCACAATGTTGGATTGAATAAAATAAAGTTTATCACTGAAATGCGTTGAAACTCCCATCCCAGTAAGAAATCGATATTTAAGGAAGAAATTTCATTTTTTTTATGAACTTTCAATTTGTTTTCTATTATAAAAAAAAAAAAATGAAACCGGAAAATAATGAGGGAGGGAGAGAGGAAGATATAATTTGGGAGAGAGAGAGAGAGAGAGAGAGAGAGAGAGAGAGAGAGAGAGAGAGAGAGAGAGAGAGAGAGAGAGAGAGAGAGAGAGAGAGGAGAGGTAGGGACTGGGAGGCGTGAGAGGTCTGGAGGGAAAAAAATGGTGGTGCGTATCACAATATTGAATGAGTATTTGTACGAGGAAGAATCATGTCCCGTCACTGTGATCACCCACAGTGGTGACGAGCAGGTGTTCGTGGGGACGAGGATTGCTCTTCAAGATTGTGTGTGTGTGTGTGTGTGTGTGTGTGTGTGTGTGTGTGTGTGTGTGTGTGTGTGTGTGTGTGTGTGTGTGTGTGTGTGTCAGAAAATACGCACGTGAAGAGGCAAGTGCACGATCATTTTCCAACACTTATTTCAGATTCAAAATACACAAACAAGTAACGTAGAATACCAACACCAAGTCACTGACGGTGCAGGGAAAAATAAGGCGAACCCACACACTTGATGAATTTATCGTTTCATTTAAGCATCCAAACAAATAGGGACGGTGAGAAGAGCTGAGTCAGCCTGTCACTTGCTCACTCAGTAGTCTCCCATACACGCATCCCTCACAGCTGTTCTTTTCCTTCATTATATTAAGGATGCATGTTAATAAAGAGGACGAGACTAGGAACTTATGACAGCGTGGGAGATAACGACGTGCGAGGAAACATGAGAGCTACAGGAAGTGACAGAGGCAGGTTTGCAGCGTGAGGGAGGAAGGGGGAAGTTTTATTAGCGTGGCGTCCTTTTGACTGCTGATTGTATTAGCTCCGGGATAATGGTGGTGGTGGTGGTTATGTTGATGCTGATAAATTGATGGTGACAGTATTAGTGATGATGATAGTGATGACAGAGTTAGTATAAAACAGGAAGAGGAGGAGGAATGATGAAGACAAGGACGAGGACGAGGACGAGGACGAGGACGAGGACGAGGACGAGGACGAGGACAAGGACGAGGACAACGACGACAAGACGGAGTACAACAACGAGGACGATTATGACAAAAACCAAAACACCATCAACATAACCACCACCACCAACACCACCATCAAGAACAACAACAACAACAACAACAACAATAACAACAACAACAGCAATAGCAACAACAACAGAGTATTAAAGAAAAGATAAGAGAAAAAAATAGTTTAAAGAATGACTAGGAGAAACATCAACAAAACTAATATGTTGGTGATGACAGAGGGTAAAGGACGATAAGAGCACACAGAGAGAGGGTGTGATGATGATGGTGGTGGTGGTGATGATGGTGGTGGCGGTGGTGGTGGTGATGAAGTGAGGCAAACTACAGTCCACGTCTGATTATAATAAGCAGCGCCTCAGGGAATGAAGGGAGGCCACTGGTGTTACTTCACACACACTCACACACACACACACACACACACACACACACACACAGCTAATTGCAGCACCTCATCACCTCCTGGACCATTGTTATTATTATTATTATTATTATTATTATTATTATTATTATTATTATTATTATTATTGCTATTATTGTTATTATTATTATTATTACTATTATTATCATTATCATTATTATTACCATCATCATTATTATTGTTGTCACCATCACCATCACCATCACCATCATCATTACTTTCATTACCATTAGTGAGCCACTCGTCACACACAGCATCAGCCACATCACTCTGGAAATGAGCACGCTTAGATTGCCTCATTTCAACAAAATATACGAGTGCAAAGCCACCAACAGCTGCATCCTCACACATTCTCTGTAAATGCCACGGTGTAAATAGTAATTCGTCTCCTTTATACCAGAAACAACATTTTTTTTTTTTTTTTACTGTAAAAAACATGCATTACGATTAGTCTCGAAAACTCATATGATAAATTACTCTGGACACTGGAAAATTATTGATGCATACGTAACTAGATACTCTGCTAAATGAAATCTTGAAATGTATCCCAACCTACCTGCCTCTAGCATCTATCCATCCGTCTGGCTATCTGCCCGTTTGCTTATCTATCTATTAATCCATTAGGTTTTCTTAATACATCATTAGCTATTTATTTGAATAATATTTTCCTTCTTCCATTATTTCTACAACACTTAAAGGTGGTAGTGCCGGCACCTGAAATGGTTTATACATAAATACGAGTATAAAGACACATATGAGTTTCCGTTGACCATTGTTTCTCCGGAGCAATTATCTTGCTGTGCGCTACATCATCTTCCTGCGAGGCAGATATCATGTAATGGAGAAATCTTATTTTTTTCTGGGTGTAACCGGATATTAAGAAGAAAAGCGGGGACACAAGTTATACGTGATATGTCGAGTATGATGTTTAAATGTGTATACTCCATTACATGCTGTTTTTGTTCTCTTTCCAGATTATTGGTCTTTTTTTTTTTTATCCACCTTGTATGATTTTTTTTTCTTTTGCTTAATTACTTTCTTTTCTTTCACTTCGTCTCCTTTTTTTAAATTTTGTCCTGCCCCTCCCCCATGTTACTCTGCCGCTCCCCAACATGTCCTGCTCCTCCCCCCATGATGTCCTGCCCTTCCACCATGATGTCCTGCCTCTTCCCCATGTCGTCCTCCCCCATCCATGTTTTCTTGTCCCCTACCTCCCAATGTTGTCCTGCCGCTCCCTCCTTGTTGTCTTGCCCCTCACCCCAAGTTTTCCTCCTTCTCTCATTCACTCAGCCTCACTCCTTTCCTCCGCTGGACCTCGCAATTACGTGAAGAGGCTGAGATATATCCAGTGAGATCCGACGACTTACGTGCAGAAGAAAATAATCGATGATATAATTAACAAAGGAACAGTACACTGTTTTCTCCTTTCCTGCGCTTCATATTTTCGGCACTTAGTTGCATTATGATTTTTAGCAAAGAAGCTTACTAGATTTTTACAATTCCAAACTTTTTTCTTTTTGTATGGAAACATACAGATTCAGATTTTTATTGTTTAAACATACAAAAAATCTGTGGCAGCCCTAATTATAACCAAATAATACAAAATATCTTTAAAAGTACACTAAAATATAGCACAGAATATCTTTACAATTACACTATAATATAAGCAAAATAGAAAGGGAACATAAACTTTAAAGGTGAACTTATTTTAAAACATACATTTTAACCATAAAATTACATTGAGATCAACTAGAATATAAACTAATAAATAAAAAAAATTATAACACACAACTCACAAAGAGAAAATGGTGACCAAATCAATGGAGAACTTAGCTGAACTTCGATAAAACTGTATATAATATTTCAGTGACAGAACTGTTCACGGTGGTGCTTTAATTGATGCTAAGACACGAAGCCATAGTGAGTAGCCGTGAGCGGACACGCCTCCAACACATGCAATGCGGTCTGTATGGCACCGCATAGGCACAATCGCTCCCCCACAGCCCCACAGGCAATCACCCACGCCCTCGCCTATTCCAACGATCAGCCTCAATTGCTAACCAGTCTCCACTCACTCGGAATTGACTATATGAAATTCTGTGCAGCTTCTTCAAGTAATTCGTCTCACAGTAAATTTTATCTACAATAAACTCAGGTTTATTCTGTGATGAAACGGAATTATCTACAGAGAGTTTTACAGCATCTTTACCATGAACAACATCACCTGCACTATCTGTTATCAAACTGTCAATATATCTGCGTGTACGAGTGTAGGAGGCGAGGAGTACCTTAACAACATGTGCCCACGTTGTCATCCATCATGAGTTGTCGGTCGAGCCACAAACTCTGGAAAAATTTATGCTGTTTGGCTTTGACTAAATACTTAATTGGTGGAAGGCCAAGCTCAACACAGCAGACATCAGAACAGGTCGATAAACACACCCCGAGTAGCTGCTTTACACACCAATTATTAAGTTTCTCAGTTGGTTTTATGTTGCCCTCCAGCCATGATTCACACTCATAGAACATCGTTGACATCACAGCCGCATCAAACACTCTTTTTCTTTACATAAAGAAGGAACATCTCTATTCTTCTGAAGGAAAGATACAAATTTTAATGAAGAGCAGTCATACATCTGGTGTGGCCTGCTACCGCTGACGACACTGATTCATCACATATAAAAATATTGCCCAGATATATATAACTCACACCATTCACCCACCATCTCTCCCACAGGAAAGGATGTACTCTCTTCCGGTGAGCAATTCAGTGCAAAGAATTTTGTTTCCCTATTATTAACCAGAATTCCATAATCTTGACAGTATTTATTCAACAACCGTAATTTATGTTTCATACCCTGCCTTGTGGTTGAGAGAAGCACAGTATCGTCCATTAACATCAACATGTGTAGCCACGTAAAAAAAAAAAAATCAATTATTCTTTATATAAAGGAAATAAGATCATTCACATACATAATAAACAATACATATGATGTCGGAGAACCCTGCCTCACTCCTATTGCAGCAGCCACCACTGCAGTGCCCACTACGCTCTGCGTAACAGTGTACGTGCTTACAAGTACTGCTAACATAACTGTCCCGCACCCGTTTTTCTTTAATATTTTAAACAACACATCGCGGAGTACCCTGTCATAGACCATTCTGAAATCAACGAACGTGATAAATAATTATTTTTTTTCCTCTTAGCCAAATCCATTACCAAACGCAGTCACAATGTGCACAATGCATCCTCTACCCCTACTTACCTGTATGTTCTCTAAATGGAATAAACCACCTGTTCAACCTTGAGCTTAAGATCAAATCAAGCAATTTTAACTAAGCAATTTATTACGTTAATCCCACGCTATAATTAGATGTTTCTTTTCTATCACCCTTCTTGTAAATATTGCACAATAGGACACACACACACACACACACACACACACACTTATACGATGTGTGTGTGTGTGTGTGTGTGTGTGTGTGTGTGTGTGTGTGTGTGTGTGTGTGTGTGTGTGTGTGTGTGTGTGTGTGTGTGTGTGTGAGCGTGTGTGCGTAATTGCGTGCCTGCGTGCGTGCGTGTTTATTTTTTTTTCTTTTTTTTCTCTCAAGAAAAATCCGTGCCGACCGAGTGGCGACCAAGCACACCCTAGCCGCACACCTGCAGCTGGGTCGCCGCTTATCAGGAGGGAAGTAGTTTGCCCGCCATGAAACTGGTCCCACAACTCCGCTACAAAAGGACAGGTCAGATAACACACTCACGACCCCTTGCGTGAGTCATCCAGGGAGGCAGGAGGGGCCTAGGTAACCTGAGCCGCGTGCCCCTCTACATGGCCTCTCCCTTTTGGCCTGGGACGTACTGCCTCTCCGGCGACCCTTCGGGGCTTCTGCCACGTGGCTCTCTGGGACGGAGTGGAGAGGAAAGGATCATGGTGTCTATTGAAAAAGAGTGAGGCAAAGGTGGAGGGTGAATGAGTGGTGAGGGGCATGGAGTGTGAGGGTGCGGGGGAGGAGGGGTATTGAGCGGTAGGTGTGAGGGAAAGGAAAGGGTGGTGAGAGGCCAGGAAGACAGAGAGGTGAGGGAACAACTCAGAGAAACAAAAGAAAGCAAACAAGAATCTGCCCCAGAGTCCCAGCTAAGCTGTTTTCGCAGCGAGGTGTGAGAGGGAGGCAGACGTGATGGCGGCGTGCTGTGCGTTTCCCAAGTTAAAACCCTAAATTTCTAGATACGGTCACTTTACGTCCCTTTAGCGTCAGTTCTGTTTAATGCACTTACTTAGAAAATCATCAGAGTAACATTAGGGTAAAGGAGAACTGGATTATTAATGTACGGAAATAGAGATTAAGTGGCCAGCTAGATTATGTACTTTGGATAACCTTCCTGGTATCCATCATTCCTACGCTGGCTGTGATCCCAATTAAGCAGAATTCTTATGATTTCTGTTCTGATAAAGCACTCCTGTTCAGCCCACGTAATCACATCACGTCTTGTGATCACATCACGTCTTCCATACTCTTATATCTGCCGTTCGACACACACACACACACACACACACACACACACACACACACACACACACATATTCCAGAACTTAATTTAGTATTTGTCACTCCGATAAGTCTGTCATTGTTCAATATTCTTGTACTATATAAACTGTGTTCGCACAACATATTCTTGCAAACAACAGGCACAGCCTGAACTATCGTCTTTTATTGTTCTCTGTGTTCGATGGTGATATAAAAACATACGGCAAACTAAGAATTAAATTTCAACTTTGAGGAACTGTTGCAAGACATAAAGAAGCTTCGGAGTCTAGATAATGTTTAGAATATCCTTCTCACAAATTTTAATTTAATATCCTAAACCATTAATTATACCATTTTTACTTCAGCACAACATGTCTACAGCAGGTGAGGAGTGTGGCTTCGGGTATTTGTAATTAAATCCTCTAAATATCTCTCTCGACCAAGTTTCAGGTTTATTGATGATACTGAGAACTCCATTATTACTTTTCTCCTCCGGTAGCTGAGAGAAGACGGCAGTGAGGGAGCGTGGGGAGGAGCGCGGGGAGGAGAAAGTCTACACTGTGGGAGGAAGGATGGGGTGTGGAGGGGCGAGGAAAGGAATGGATGGGATGAAGCCAGTACGAATATGCAGATGGAATTCAACTTATAAGTTTCGTTTTATATTTTACCCTTCTTTCAGGCAAGCCACGGGATGTGGAAGCCTGATGGCGACTCGTGTGTACTGCAGCAAGGGGCAATGGGGAGACAGCAGAATGGGGAGGATAAAAGAGAGAGCAGTGGTATTTAAAACGTAACATGCGGAAAGAAAATCGTTCATAATCTTTTTAACACCAGGAAATACAGACGAGAATAAAGAGAAGACGATATCAAAGTTAACAAGCGTTTGGAAACTCTCCATGAACAGTAGGAAGAAGGCGAGCAAGATCGGAAAGCTATCAGAGACCGAGGCGAGGACAAAAAGACAGAACAAGCGACGATATCATTGCGCAATAAGAGAACAAGTGTTGCCTTAATGAGTCAGTGCCAACATACACAAGGATACAAAGGCTTATAGGGGTTGATATCCTCTCGGTCACAAGAGAGTAGCATCAGCCTGCTCACCGAATGATTATACCCGTTGTGATGATGATGAATGACTCTCCCCCACACACTCCTCCCACACACTCATGTCTCGGTGTGGGTCATGAGAGTCAAGTAAACGCTCAGCAACGTATTTACACACTCTCACAGCACTCACGTCCATCCACACAAGCAAATTTATATAACTAATTTAGAAGACTAATGATGAAAAAGGGAAAACACCGCCTACGAGCGATTTCCGAAAAAAAAAAAAAAAACGTAATAAAAGAGCAGCTCATTCCCCCGACCTTGGAGTATTCTTTGTGGCGCTCAGTACCCCGTGGGAAGGGGCGAGGGTTGTAATAAAAGGCTGCAGCCTCGTGGGTGTGGCTCACGGGTGAATAGTCTTCCTGCAGTCAGGAGGGACGCGCGAGGCTCCTGGCGAAAACGTGAACAAGTCTGTTGAAATTATTCTTTTGGATGATTTTTTTTTCTTTTTTCCATGAGCTGGGATCGCCTCCCAGCAGTCCTTTGTGGTGCGCGGCCTAAGTTTTGGCCCAACACAGCGATAAGGTCATTATGAAGGAGGGATTGCACCCATTACCATAATCACCCTCCGACCGTAACCATCTGAGTAAATTAAGACAAGTTATAAGGCGCGTTTAACGCCCTGCCACCCTGCCCCTTCCCCCACCAGATCCTCTCACGCAGCTAAACACTTACATCACCGGGAGTGCCGCGGCTCTAATGGCGCCTCATTAGGTTTAAACTTAAGCTTTGTCGGTTGTTGTGAATAACAATAACGGGAAAGAAACGATAAACTTGCCCGCAGTCCCTACCTCCCCGTCCCGCCCCGCCATTCCCTGGTATCCTCCGCCGCGTCCCACCATCCACCGCCCATCCTCCGCCCCCGTACCCTCCCGCCAGCCCCTCCCAGCCCTCGTCAGTCCAGCCAGCCTGTGCAAGACCAAAGGAGTGAGCGGAGAGCTCCATTCCTGTTTATCATCGTCTCTGAAGCGAGAACGATTGACATGATTTTCCTCCTTATAGATAACTCTCTCCTCCTCCTTTATCCAGTTTGGCCTTGTGGCGCCGCCCTCGTTTGTTCACCTCCACGCTTTTTTTTTTTTCTTTTTTTTTCTTTTTTATTTATTTATTATTTTTTTTCTTTATATTTTCAAAATTCTTGTATATTTCTGTACCCGCGTTTTTACTATACAGGAAATCAAGCCTTGCCTGCGTAACTTAAGATTACACACACACATCAAAAGCTTGCACGGAGGAATAATACAAAACACAGAGTTGCTAACTATTCACACAACACAGGCGGCCCATCACAACACGCGACTCCGGCACGAAACAGGGAAAAAAGTTTGTACAAAACCACCAAATAGTCCCCTGCGCCTCAAAACACCACCCAGTATACACACGTACTAAGGAAAAACAATCGCTAGACACAACGAACGAGGCTTCCATAGTGATTTACGATGCGAAGCTTCCCTTTTTTTCTTTCATCATTGGTCTCCCTGTGACTCCCTTCCCAAGGTTCATCCCGCCGCCTACTGCCGCCCTTGCCCATCTGTTCCAGTCGCATATCATGAGTATAATATATATATATATATATATATACTCGTATATATATATATATATATATATATATATATATATATATATATATATATATATATATATATATATATATATATATATATATATATATATATATATATATATATATATATATTCTTTTTTTTTTTTTATTGCGGACGCATGGACGCATAAAGGACTTAACGGTGGAGACGCCACGGATAGGGACCAGACTCCATTCACGCAACAGCCGCCATGATGATTGCATTCGGAGGCTCAGTTTGAAGTCAAGTTTTTGTACAGGCTTACAACACTTCTGTCCTTAACTGTGTTAAAAGTGGAGGTAACTGTGTTTCGTAATTACTGCAACTGTGCGGAAGTTTCGCGAATAAAAGTCGCAATTTTCTTCCTTCACATTGAATGTGTAACAAGGAGAGCATCATTTTCACTTCCGTCTTTGTAGGTCTGGTAATAAAATTAAAATGTCGACTAACAAGAGTTCGTGTAACATCATCTCGCTTCCATGTTACTGGACGATGTGATTTCACAAGCTCCCAAATCACCAACAGGTTTTCTAACATTTTCATATATAATGAGAAGGTAAGTGTTTTTCTACATTGTTCTCCAAAGACCACAAAACACTCACTACAGGTGTCAGGAAAAGAGCATAAGGTATGAATTTACCATAATGCAAACACAGGGGCTGGAAAATTACTCACAAAAATCTGCTGAACATAAGATGTAGATAATATTGGAGTTAAAGGGCAACAACAAGTCAGGGTTATGAAGCGAGCCTCGACAGGCGATTACGGCAGTGTTTTGATGACAAAGAAGGCGAGATGAAAGTGTCAAGGGGAACAGCGGGTGAGAGGGAAAGATGGAGTGAGAGCCAAAAAAGAAACAAAGTGGGAAGGGGAGTGAAAATGAAGAAGGGAAAGTTGAAAGATAGAAATGGAGGAAGGAGAAAATGAGGAAGGAAGAGAGTGGAGGTGGGGCTAGAAGAAGGTTAGGGCTGAGGATATAAAGGTGAATGGAAGGAAGAAAGACGCGAAAAACGGGGATCAAGGAAGCTCACCTGATCTGGTGTTTGAAAACGCTTGAAAGAATTTGCAGAGAGAGAGAGAGAGAGAGAGAGAGAGAGAGAGAGAGAGAGAGAGAGAGAGAGAGAGAGAGAGAGAGAGAGAGAGAGAGAGAGAGAGAGAGAGAGAGAGAGAGAGAGAGAGAGAGAGAGAGAGGTGTGTGTGTGTGTGTGTGTGTGTGTGTGTGTGTGTGTGTGTGTGTGTGTGTGTGTGTGTGTGTGTGTGTGTGTGTGTGTGTGTGTGTGTGTGTAGTTCACCACGACCTTAAGGGTCTCGTCGGCTTTACCTTGCTAGTGAGAGTTTACATCACAAATACGCCGAAAGACTGTGACCTTTCAGACATCACACACTCTTCCTCTTGCCCAAGGACGGTAATTGCTGGCTCGTCAGTGAAAATCTTTACGAATTCCAGCCTACTAAGTGATGGGCGAGGACGTTACCATTCAGCTGGTGTGCGTGTGTGTGTGTGCGTGTGTGTGTGTGGGTGTGTGGATGGATGAGTGGGTGGTTGGAGGAGAGGAGGGGAGTAGGTAGAGGATAAAAATCAGACCGTGTCGTTAGCTGTGCCATCAAGTGCTCCATTTTTGAGAAGTTGTGCTCAAGTTTTGTTTGGACGTAACGAACACCCGCCATAAGGTAACGATGTAGAGGTGCATAAAAATGAAACGCAAACATTGGAATATATTTTCTCAGCTTCAAATAATACCTGTGAAATATTTCCAATAGTGTCACAAGAGGCAGCATGTCCAATTCTTAAACCTTTCCACTCCCTTTTCTTCCCCCATTCCACCTCGCTCTCGCCCTCGCTGTCTGTCTTTCTGTTTGTGTGTATTGTCTGTCTGTCTGCTTCTCTGTATCTGTCTGTATTGTACGACTTTCTGTCTGCATTACATGCCTGTTTGTCTGTACTATACGTCTATTTCTGTCTGTCTGTCTGTCTGTACTGTACGTCTCTCTCTCTCTCTCTCTCTCTCTCTCTCTCTCTCTCTCTCTCTCTCTCTCTCTCTCTCTCTCTCTCTCTCTCTCTCTCTCCACCCACAAACACACACACACACACACACACACACACACACACACACACACACACACACACACACACACACACACACACACACACACAGTGAAGCACAGAATGCAGCAATTGGTTGTGAAATGTTCCAAGGTCAAGCTAACGAGTTTGAACATGAGAGTTTTCACATAATTTTTTTTCTTTAAAACTTGTGTTAGCACAGATTTGTGGAATATACCTCTTCGTCACACTGCCGCATGAAAACAAAGTATTTCTTTCCCTTTGAATGTGTTATCTGAGAGGTGAAGAAACGTCAAAACAAACCACCCAGAATAAACAAAACATGGGATATGGTATAAGTTTTTTTTTTTTTTTTTTGAAAGAGATAATTGCTTTCATAATTTAATATTTACGTGTAAATTGCATCAAAAATAATATCACATTCACGCTTGTCATGGGAATTTACGTTGCTTTCGCAAATAAAACTTTTTTCATACAATATTTCTAAACACTTTGTGGGAAG
>NC_087192.1:10925000-10930000 GCF_035594125.1 Scylla paramamosain
GTAGGGAAAGACGGAAGACAAGGGAAGGAGACAGGTCATTCATCACTGCTAAAATGGTTGAGAAAAATGTCCTTCAGGCTACTTATTTCCGTGCTAAACAGTGTGGGATAGACGCGTAAATATGGTGGCTACAGACACCACTTACGTTGTAAGGACGTGATGTGTCCCCAAGCTTTATAACCTTAGCTAAGTCTTCGATTCACTGAATTAGGAGTGTGTGCTGTGAATTCTGGAGATATTTGCCGTGCATTGCGTGAAGGTTATTGAGGTGCTGCAACATTTCCTCGCACATCCATTAGCAAATAAATATTTCGTTGAATCTAATTGAATTAACTGGCAGTACCTAGTTATTTATCTACTTGTTGCGGTTCAGTATACAATGAAGAATTTATTGGCTTCAACGTGACTAAATTCAACGCATATAATGAAACATTCAATTAATTCCTATAATGTTACATTTTCATTGAAAAATCAATCAGTTTCTTCTCCAGGCTGTTTTCTGTGATTCATCAAGTCGAAAATGTTCTTTCGTCGTCGCTTTGCGGTGGTGTTTTGATTCTCTCTTAATCTTGATAATAGTTTCTGCGCTAGAAGAGCCACATTCTTGTTTAGATAAAAGGGATTGAAATTACGTTATTTTTCATACATTCACTCACTATCAGCTTTGTACAGCTTCGAGTCCCTACGAGCGTCTCCTTTCTTTTCGTGTACTAGAGAATGCCTTTTAGAGAATACAACATATTGAGAAGCTTTGTTTTAAATAAAAAATAAAAACAAAACGTGCTTAAACATCTCTGAATGGCTTTCATGCTCTACGCACATAAAAGGCCTTGAGTCAGTCTTATGAAGTGAAAGCTGATTTGCCTCAAGGTCACTTCAGTGGTACCTCATGATTCTGGGAAGGAGTCTTGTACCCAGGACATCATTTAGGTTTTTTCAGGTTATCTGGCCATGTTCACCGTGCAGTGTGCACACCACAAAATGGAGAGTACAGGCAAAACGAAGACGCGTGAAATATTTCTAATACTTATGAATAACTCCACTGCATCACACTGGCCATGCATTATTATAATTCAAGATGAATGATAATAGCTTATAATAAAACAAATATTCTCAACTCGTGACTGCATCTACTAATATTACAATCACCACCACCATTACCGCCACACCACTCTGCAATACGCCCAATTTCCACCACCCCAAACTATTTCCTCTCAATTTCCTCTTTTTTTTTTTTGTCGGCATCTTTTTATACAGTTACCATAGGAAGAAATCAGTAAAGAAAGCTATAAGAAGCCAATACACTTGCACTGGCATTCCTTGTATAAAACATGCCTACTTACATCCAGCAATCATCTCTATCCATAAATTTATCCAGTCTCTTTTTAAAGCTCACTTTTGACTCTGCACTAATAACGTGAATTCTGAGTCTATTCTTGTTGTCAACCACTCAGTTTGAGCCAATGTCTCCCGGTCTCTTTTTCAAATGTAATTTTACAAAGGTTGAACCCAGTATTGTTTGTACTGTCTTACCCTATCTCATCTCTTAATCCCAAGAAGTACATAACCAGCCATTTTTAGAATCTCAAGTGTAAATTTTATCTTCATATTAGCCTGATATATATGCTTCTATGATTCTTACTTAGTAGTTTTTCATTGCAAATAATAAGAATAAGGATTTATGTAAAGATAAAGTATTTATCTTACATATTCATAAAACAAGACGTTTAAATTCAGTTCTCGACCTCTTCCAGTTTTCTTCAGATTTCAGAAAACGGAATTTGTCTGCACTGAATTCCGTTTTGCACGTTTCGGTAAATTTAAATAATTCATCCTTGTCTTCTTGGAGTCCACAGCAGGATTCTTCATTCTGGACACGACTCAAAATTTCTACATATATAAATGCGTTTCTGTAACTCGTAGTTTTAATATTATTAGTTTTATTATTGACGTGTGTGTGTGTGTGTGTGTGTGTGTGTGTGTGTGTGTGTGTGTGTGTGTGTGTGTGAGAGAGAGAGAGAGAGAGAGAGAGAGAGAGAGAGAGAGAAGAGAGAGATGAGAGAGAGAGAGAGAGAGAGAGAGAGAGAGAGAGAGAGAGAGAGAGAAGAGAGAGGAGAGAGAGAGAGAGAGAGAGAGAGAGAGAAGAGAGAGAGAGGAGAGGGAGAAAAAGGCAGGCAGTTACAGGCAAACAGACAGACAAACAAACAAATAAACAGACATCCCACACAGTGCTTACATTGTTTGCCTGCACGATGTAAGCAGCAAAGTTTTATCTGTCTATTTATCTGTTCGCGTATTTCTTTGCGGAAACTTCGTGCCGCTCAGAGACAATCGTGCCGTTCTGAGTTATCCTGGCGGCAGCGGGGACAGCATAAGAGGGACTCTGCATATTACTCTGTGTGTATTTTATGTACCTATTCTTTTTTCTTTCATTCTTTTTAAGTGCCCTATCGCTTCAATTCCTCCTCAGGATCCCTCTAAACGGAGGTGCCTCTGGCGTTTTGCCTCTGCTAGCTGGGGGGACCTGAGGAGGTATTTTGCCGATTTTCCTTGGAATGACTACTGCTTCCGTGTCAGAAATCTGTCTCTGTGTGCCGAGCGCATAACAGAGGTGATAGTGTCTGGCATTGAGGCGTACATTCCTCACTCTTTTTCTCGACCTAAATCTTCCAAACCTTAGTATAACAAAGCTTGTTCTCGTATTATATATGATGGAGAGGTGGCCCACAAAAGGTACTTGAGCCTTCCAACACCAAAATCTTATGCACTTTATATTTCTGCCCAGAAACATACTAAGTCTGTTCTCCAGCTTACCAAAAAACTTCCTCATTTATAAAAAATGTCAAAATCTTTGAAGATCTAACTCCCCTCGTGACTTCTGGCACCTACCCAAAAAATATCTCCAGTAACTTTGCTTCTTTTTTCCCTCCTTTATTTCAACCATACAGCACCACTGTTATCACATCTATCTCTAAAGCTGAACTCTTCTCTCAAACCTTTGCTAAAAACTCTACCTTTGATGATTCAGGGCTTGTTCCTCCCTCTCCTCCACCCTCTGACTACTTCATGCTACCCATTAGGATCCTTCGCAGTAATGTTTTCCATGCCCTCTCTGGCCTAAACCCCCCGGAAGGTTTATGATTCAGGGCTTGTTCCTCCCTCTCCTCCACCCTCTGACTACTTCATGCTACCCATTAGGATCCTTCGAAGTAATGTTTTCCATGCCTTCTCTGGCCTAAACCCTCGGAAGGCTTATGGACCTGATGGGGTCCCTCCTATTGTTCTCCGAAATTGTACCTCCGTGTACCTTGCCTAGTCAAACTCTTTCATCTCCGTCTGACAACATCTACCTTTATTCTTGCTGGAAGTTTGCCTATATTCACCTGTTTAAAAAAAAAACGTGACCGTTCTAATTCCTCAGACTACCGTCCTATTGCTTTAATTTCCTGCTTATCTAAAGTTTCTGAATCTATCCTCAACAGGAAAATTCTTAAACATCTATCACTTCACAATCTTCTAACTGATCACCAGCATGGGTTCCGTCAAGGCCGCTCTGCTGGTGATCTACTGGCTTTCCTTACTGAGTCTTGGTCATCTTCTTTTAAGAGATTTTGGTGAAACTTTCGCTGTTGCCGTAGACATACCAAAAGCTTTTGACAGAGTGTGGCACAAAGCTTTGATTACCAAACTACCCTCCTATGGCTTCTATCCTTCTCTCTTTAATTTCATCTCAAGTTTCCTTTCTGACCGTTCTATTGGTGCTGTGGAAGACGGTCACCATTCTTCTCCTAAATCTATTAACAGTGATGTTACTCAGGATTTTGTCCTGTCACCCACTCTTCCTTTAATCATCAACGATCTTCTAAACCAAACTTCTTGTCCTATCCACTCCTACGCTAATGATACCACCTCGTTTTTCCACGTCTTTTCATGGACGTCCGACCCTTCAGAAAGTAAACAGTTCACGTAAGGAAGCCACAGAACGCCTGACTTCTGATCTCTCTAAAATTTCTCATTGGAGCAGAGCAAACTTAGTATTGTTCAATGCCTCAAAAACTCAATTCCTCCATCTGTCAACTAGACACAACCTTCCAGACAACTGTCCACTCTTCTTCAATGACACTCAACTGTTCCCCTCTTCTACACTGAACATCCTCGGTCTGTCCTTTACTTATGATCTGATCTGGAAACTTCACAACTCATCTCTAGCTAAAAAAAAAAAAAAAAAAGCTTCTATGAAAGTTTTGTGCTCTGAGACGTCTCCGCTAGTTTTTCTCATCCTTCCTGCTGCTAACTCTGTACAGGGACCTTATCCGTATGGACTGACCATCCTGGTGAACTAGCCTTCGACTATGCTATCCTCCACGACCTAGAGCAATTGGTGCAACACCCTACTCGTATTCCTGACCGTCTTGGAGATACACCTAACATTCTTGACCTTTTTCTGACCTCTAATGCTTCTGCTTATGCTGTCACCCTTTCTTCTCTGTTGGGCTCCTCCGATCACAATTTCATATCTTTATCTTGTCCTATCGCTCCAATCCCTTCTCAGGATCCCCCTAAGCGAAGGTGCCTCTGGCGTTTTACCTCTGTTAGTTGGGGGGACCTGAAGAGGTATTTTGCTGATTTTCCTTGGAATGACTACTGCTTCCGTGTCAGATACCTATCTTTGTGTACTGAGCGCATAACAGAGGTGAGGTGTATATTCCTCACTCTTTTTCTCGTCCTAAACCTTCTAAACCTTGGTTTAACACAGCTTGCTCTCGTGCTATACATGATAGAGAGGTGGCCCACAAAAGGTACTTAAGCCTTCCATCACCAGAATCTCATGCATTTTATATTTCTGCCCGGAACCATGCCAAGTCTGTTCTCCAACTAACCAAAAACTCCTTCATTAACAGAAAGTGTCAAAACCTTTCATGATCTAACTCCCCTCGTGACTTCTGGCATCTAGCCAAAAATATCTCCAATAACTTTGCTTCTTCTTCTTTCCCTCCTTT
>NC_087192.1:10940000-10952500 GCF_035594125.1 Scylla paramamosain
GGGCAAGAGCGGCGACGTCACACGCTACTCCACTCACGGCGGCTCGCGGCACACTGAGCGGGCGCAAGTTATGAACCTGGTAGAGTGGAGGAGGCGGCGGCCGGGCCGTAATCAACTAGGTGGGCGGGACACGTGAGGGAGGAAGCAGACGCTTTATGGGTGACGCTCACTTGATTCAAGCGACGAGAAGATTCACATGGCATCAGCCTCTTTATTCCCTTCACTCTTGTACTGCGGCGGAAGTTTAACTTAATCATGTACTCAGGATTTTCATTTGAATGGAGATCATAAATATTTAAATTGGCCAGCTTTTATCCGCCCATGTTGCACATTCTACGTAGCGTTGCAAAATAAAGTGTTAAAACATAAAACTTCTTTGCATAATATTCAAGAGAAAGATCCCCATATGCTGTACGCCTGAAGCCTCATCTACACGGTGAGTTCCAGATGGTGCTTCGAGAACCACATCAGTATGAGAGGCAATTCATCACTGTCATGCGAAGCGCGAGTGGACATGGCACAAGACGGCCCCACATGGCTTCCGGTTCACTGCCCAATATCGCATCACTAACCAATATGAAAGGGAGCAGCGAGGGGAAGGGCGGGGCGGGCGGTGTTGAGCTGGATAAAGGAGGAGCGGAGAGGGGCCGAGGGAAGGGGAGAGGATGAGGCATGACTGTTGTGGAGGCGGTATGTTACTGGATAATGATTCGAAACAGTAAAGAGCGGGTTAATAGGGCTTCAGGGAGCAGATGAGTCACGCGAGCATCAGCTGACTCACGACTTGCTCACCGCCTAACGTCGTGGCCTGGGCCTGCCCTTCCCCTCACGCCTGGTTACCGCCACAACAGTTATTGCTATTGCTGCTGTTCCTGCTCCTGCCGCTGTACATGTACTTATAAACATCAATTGTTTCTAATTAGCAATAGTACTAGAAATCTTTATGATGATAATGATGACGGTGATGATAATGATGACGACGATGATGATGATAATGACGTTGGTGATCATAACAATAATGTTTATAATAAAAATAATAACAATAAAATAACAACAACAAAAACAACAACAACAACAACAAAAAAAAACAATAAAAATGATAATAATAATAATAAAAATGATAATAATAATAATAATAATAATAATAATAATAATAATAATAATAATAACAATAATAACAATAAAAATAATAACAATAATGTTGTTATTATTATTATTATTATTATTATTATCATTATTATTATTATTATTATTATTATTATTATTATTATTATTATCATTATTATTAACAATAAAAACAATAATAATAATAATAATAATAATAATAATAATAATAATAATAATAGTAATAATAAAAATAATAATAATAAGAAGAAGAAGAAGAAGAAAAATAATACAAATAATGATGATAATTCTTCTCCACATAAAAATAATTAACAACAACAACAACGACAACAACAACAACAACAACAACTACACTACTACTACTACTACTACTACTACTACTACTACTACTACTACTACTACTATTATTACTACTACTACTACTACTACTACTACTACTACTACTACTACTACTACTACTACTACTACTATTAATAATAATAATAATAATAATAATATTGTTGTTGGTGATTCTACTCTTGTTAATACTACTACTATTATTACTACTACCACTACTATTGCTATTACTACTACTACTACTACTACTACTACTACTACTACTACTACTACTACTGCTACTGCTACTACTACTAGTACTGGTATGTACTACTAATACGACTGCTGCTGTTGCTGTTGCTATTGTTGGTACTGCTACTGTAGATGCTGCTACTACTTCTACTACCACCACCACCACCACCACCACCACCACCACAACCACCATCAGTAAGATTGCTACTACTACTACTACTACTACAATTACTAATGTATGTCTGTCAACATCTACCTTTCTTTCTTTCTGGAAGTTTGCCTACATTCAACCTGTTCCCAAAAAGGGTAACCGTTCTAATCCCTCAAACTACCGTACTATTGCTTTAATTTCCTGCCTATCTAAAGTTTTTTTTTTTTATCTATCCTCAACAGGAAGATTCTTAAACATCTATCACTTCACAATCTTCTATCTGATCGCCAGTATGGGTTCCGTCAAGGCCGCTCTACTGGTGATCTTCTGGCTTTCCTTACTGAGTCTTGGTCATCCTCTTTTAGAGATTTTGGTGAAACTTTTGCTGTTGCCTTGGACATATCAAAAGCTTTTGATAGAGTCTGGCACAAGGCTTTGATTTCCAAACTACCCTCCTACGGCTTCTATCCTTCTCTCTGTAACTTCATCTCAAGTTTCCTTTCTGACCGTTCTATTGCTGCTGTGGTAGACGGTCACTGTTCTTCTAAATCTATTAACAGTGGTGTTCTTCAGGGTTCTGTCCTGTCACCCACTCTCTTCTTATTATTCAATAATGAACTTCTAAACCAAACTTCTTGTCCTATCCACTCCTACGCTTATGATACCACCCTGCACTTTTCCACGTCTTTTCATAGACGTCCAACCCTTCAGGATGTAAACATTTCACGCAGGGAAGCCACAGAACGCCTGACTTCTGATCTTTCTAAAATTTCTGATTGGGGCAGAGCAAACCTGGTATTGTTCAATGCCTCAAAAACTTAATTCCTCCATCTATCAACTCGACACAACCTTCCAGAGAACTATCCCCTCTTCTTCAATGACACTCAACTGTCCCCCTCTTCTACACTGAACATCCTCGGTCTGTCCTTTATTTATAATCTGAACTGGAAACTTCACATCTCATCTCTAGCTAAAACAGCTTCTATGAAGTTAGGTGATCTGAGACGTCTCCGCCAGTTTTTCTCACCCCCCCCTAACTGCTAACTCTGTACAAGGGCCTTATCCGTCCATGTATGGAGTATGCTTCACATGTTTGGCGGAGTTCCACTCATACTGCTCTTCTAGACAGGGTGGAATCAAAAGCTTTTCGTCTCATCAACTCCTCTCCTCTAACCGACTGTCTTCAGCCTCTCTCTCATCGCCGCAATGTTGCATCTCTAGCTGTCTTCTACCGCTATTTTCATGCTAACTGCTCTTCTGATCTTGCTAACTGCATGCCTCCCCTCCTCCCGCGGCGTCTAACGCAAGAGTTAACCAGTATCCTCAATCATTCATCCCTTCCTCTGGTAAACTTTGGAACTCCCTGCCTGCCTCTGTATTTCCATCTTCCTATGACTTGAATTCCTTCAAGAGGGAGGTTTCAAGACACTTATCCTTCAATTTTTTTACTACCGCTTTTGACCCTTTTTATGGGACTGTCATCTCAGTGGGCATTTTATTTTATCGGATTATTGTTGCCCTTGGTCAGTGTCCCTCCTACATAAAAAAAAAAACTACTACTACTACTACTACTACTACTACTACTACTACTACTACTACTACTACTACTATTACTACTACTGCTACTGCAATATATATATATATATATATATATATATATATATATATATATATATATATATATATATATATATATATATATATATATATATATATATATATAGCTAACACTCGAGAAGTGTCTGAAGACCTCTCTCTTAAATAAAAATTAAGTAGAAAATATAGGTAAAAGTAAAAGTTCTTTTTTTTATGTAGGAGGGACAAAGGCAAGGATATATATATAAAAAAAAAAAAAAAAAACACTGAGATGCCGGTCCCTAAACAGGGTCGAAAAGCTAGTCAAAAACAGAAGGGTAAGTGTCTTGAAACCTCCCTCTTGAAGGAATTCAAGATATAGGAAGGTGGAAATACAGAGTTTGCCAGAGAAAGGGATGAATGATTGAGAATACTGGTTAACTCTTGCATTAGAGAGGTGGACAAAATAGGGGTGAGAGAAAGAAGGAAGTCTTGTACAGCGAGGCCGCGGGAAGAGGAGAGGCATGCAGTTATCAAGATCAGAAAAGCAGCTAGGATGGAAATAGCGGTAGAAGACAGCTAAAGATGCAACATTGCGGCGATGAGAGAGAGGCTCAAGACAGTTAGAGGAGAGGAGTTGCTGAGACGAAAAGCTTTTGATTCCACCGTGTCTAAAACAGCGGTTTGAGTGGAACCCCCCCAAGACATGTAAAGCATGTTCCATATATGGACGGATAAACCCCTGTACGGAGTTAGCAGCTGGACGGAAGTGAGAAAAACTACCAGAGACGTCTCAGAACACCCAACTTCATAGAAGTTATTTTAGCTAGAGATGAGATGTAAAGTTTCCAGTTTAGATTACAAGAAAAGGACAGACTGAGGATGTTCAGTGTAGAAGAGGAGACAATTGAGTGTCATTGAAGAAGAGGGGTTAGTTGTCTGGAAGGTTGTGTTGAGTTGATAGATGAAGGAATTTAAATTTTGAGGCATTGAATAATACCAGATTTGCTCTTCCTCAATCAGAAATTTTAGAGAGGTCAGAAATCAAGCGTTCTGTGGCTTCCTTGCGTGAACTGTTTACTTCCTTTAGGGTTGGACGTCTATGAAAAGACGTGAAAATTGGAGGGTGGTATCATCAGCGTAGGAGCGAATAGGACAATGGGTTTGGTTTAGAAGATCATTGAAGAATAATAGGAAGAGAGTGAGTGACACGACAGAACCTTCTGGAAAACCACTGTTAATAGATCTAAGAGAACAATAAAACGGTCAGAAAGGAAACTTGAGATAATATTACAGAGAGAAGGATAGAAGCCGCAGGAGTGTAGTTTGGAAATCAAAGCTTTGTGCCAGACTCTATGAAAAGCTTTTGATATGTCTAAGGCAACAGCGAAAGTTTCACCAATGTCTCTAAAAAAAGGATGACAAACTCAATGAGGTAAGCCAGAAGATCACCATTAGAGAGATCTTGACGGAACTAATTCTGGTTTATCAGACAGAAGGTTGTGAAGTAATAGATGTTTAAGAATCTTCTTGTTGAGCATAGATTAAAAACATTAGATAGGCAGGAAATTAAAGCAATAGGACGGTAGTTTGAGGGATTTGAATGGTCACCCTTTTTAGGAGCAGGCTGAATGTATGCAAACTTCCAGCAAGAAGGAAAGATAGATGTTGACAGACAGTGTTGAGTTTGATTAGGCAAGGTGAAAGCACAGAGGCGAAGTTACGGAGAACAATAGGAGGGACCCCATCAGGCCCATAAGCCTTGCGAAGGTTTAGGCCAGCGAGGGCATGGAAAACATCATTGCAAAGAATTTTAATAGGTAGCATGAAGTAGTCAGAGGGTGGAGAAGAAGGAGGAACAAGGCCTGAATCGTCCAAGGTAGAGTTCTTAGCAAAGTTTTAAGCAAAGAGTTCAGCTTTAGAGATAAATGTAATAGCAGTGGTGCCATCTGGTTGAAATAAAGGAGGGAAAGAAGGAGCAAAGTTATTGGAGATATTTTTTGACTAGATGCCAGAAGTGACGAGGGGAGTTAGATGTTCAAAGATTTTGACACTTTCTATTAATGAAGAAGTTTTTGGCTAGTTAGAGAGCAGACTTGGCATGGTTCCGGGCAGAAATATAAAGCGCGTGATATTTGGAAGACTCAAGTTCCTTTTGCGGGCCACCTCTCTATCATGTATAGCACGAGAACAGGCTGTGTTAAACCAAGGTTTGGAAGGTTTAGTCGAGAATAAGAGTGAAGAATGTACGCCTCCATGCCAGACACTATCACCTCTGTTATGCGCTCAGCACACAGAGACGGGTCTCTGACACGGAAGCAGCAGTCATTCCAAGGAAAATCCGCAAAATACCTCTTTAGGTCCCCCCAACTAACAAAGGCAAAACGCCAGAGGCACCTCCGCTCAGGAGGATCCTGAGAAAGTATTGGAGCGATAGGACAAGATACAGATATGAGATTGTGATCGGAGGAACCCAACGGAAAAGAGAAGGCAACAGTGTAAGCAAAAGTGAAATGTATGAAAAATTGAGAATACTGGTTTACTCTTGCATTTGGAAAGTGGACTGAATAGGGATAAGAAAAATATAGTCTTGTGTAGCGAGGCCGCTGGAGAAAGGGAGGCATACAGTTAGCAAGATGAAAAGAGCAGTAAGCGTGAAAATACTGGTAGAAGGTACCAGGATATGTTATATTGCGGCGGTGAGAGGGAGAATGAAGACATTGAATTAGAGGAGTTGATAAGACGAAATGCTTTTGATTCTACCCTGTGTAGAAGAGCATAATGAGTGGAAGCCCCTCCCCCATTACATGTGAATGATATTCCATGCATGGACGGATAAGACATGGGTGGATAAGACGACTCATAACACCTAACTTCATAGTAGCTGTTTTAGCTAGAGACGAGATGTGAAGCTTCCAGTTAAGATAATTAGTAAGGGACAGACCGAGGATGTTCATATAGAATAGGGAGATAGTTAAATGTCACTGAAGAAAATTTGATAGTTATCTGGAAGGTTGTGTCGAGGTGATAGATGGAGGAGTTGAGTTTTTAAGTTTGCTCTACCCCAATTAGAAGTCAGGCGATCTGTGGCTTCCCTGCGTGATTTGTTTAATTCCTGAATGTTTGATCGCCTATGAAAAGAATACTATTATGACTACTACTTCTAATACGACTACTATTGCTATTACAACTACTACTACTACTACTGCTACTACTACTACTGTTAACTACTACTACTACTACTACTACTACTACTACTACTGCTACTACTACTACAATTAACTACTACTACCTACTACTACTACTATTACTACTACTGCTACTACTACTACTATTAACTACTACTACCTACTACTACTACTACTACTACTACTACTACTGCTGCTGCTACTACTACTACTACTACTACTACTACTACTACTACTACTGCTACTACTACTACTACTACTACTACTACTACTACTACTACTACTACTGCTGCTGCTGCTGTTGCTGCTGCTGCTGCTGCTGCTCCATAACATCGCCTTGTATATTTCCGATGCATAAATCCCCGTCACTGGTTGCAGAGAACGATACCACGGACTTTTAGGAACAGAGCCTACATCATGATCGCCTCCAATTTGTTTGTGTAACGGAAAAATTCACATTATGTTCCCAAGATGGACGCAAGGACGAGGGCGAGGAAGAGGAAGAGGACGAGTAAGAGAAGGATACCCATGACGAAGAAGGACAACAGCATGAACAACAATAACAAAAACAAGAACAAGAAGAACAAGAAGTAGTAGTAATAGTAGTAGTAGTAGTAGTAGTAGTAGTAGTAGTAGTAGTAGTAGTAATATTAGTAGTAGTAGTAGTAGTAGTAGTAGTAGTAGTAGTAGTAGTAGTAGTAGTAGTAGTAGTAGTGAGAAGAAGAAAAAGAAGAAGAAAAGAAGAAGAAGAAGAAGAAGAAGAAGAAGAAGAAGAAGAAGAAGAAGAAGAAGAAGAAGAAGAAGAAGAAGAAGAAGAAGAAAAAAAAGAAAAAGAAAAAGAAAAGAAGAAGAAGAAGAAGAAGAAGAAGAAGAAGAAGAAGAAGAAGAAGAAGAAGAAATAGTAGAAGAGGAAGAATGATGATGATGATGATGATGATGTTAATAATTGTTATAATAATGATAGCAATGATGACAATGGTAATGACGACGACGATAGCGCCGAAGATAAGAGGAAGAAAATGGACGAGAATGAAGAAAATTGAAAAGAAATGGAGGGGTGAAAATGTAGGGATGAAGGATGACGACGAAGAGTAAGCGGATGAATGCAGAGGCAGGAGGAGGAAGGAGGATTAAATAAGATTATATTGGATAGCCAAACAGCAGCAGACCTTTAAATACTTCCTTGAGTGTTTGGGAACAACTTGTAATTAATTACTGTGTATGGAGAAAGGATTGCATAGTAGAAGACTCTTCCTCGTCAGTCACTTTCTAGACATTTCGCTGACAAAAATAGTAAATTGTATGAGAAAAAAAAGAAACAAAACTCACATGAAATCATAATAGGAAAGGATGAAAGGAGATTATTATTCATCCGATAATGAATTCTACTCATCTGCCTACAATTTAATTGTACATTTATTTGTAAAAAAAAAAAAAAGTCACGGAAAAACGTTAATATACAATTTATCACAACAGTATAATGGACGCTCACGGTGCGCACACATAAGATTCAAACCTCTGTAACATAAAGGAGTTCTTCATGTAAGCAAGGAATCAGTAATTTAACGTATTCAAATATGAAGAAAATTTGTCAGAGAATAACTTTCAAGTATTTGTGAAGGCTATTTTTAAAGAAGACACATCACTTTCTATTTATAGTTTCTGAACGTAGTTTTCTCTGAAATATGAAAGACAAGGTTAAAGAAAAAATTCAGTTTGCCATATCATACGCACACACACACACACACACACACACACACACACACACACACACACTATATATATATATATATATATATATATATATATATATATATATATATATATATATATATATATATATATATATATATATATATATATATATATATATATATATATATATATATATATATATATATAGGAGGAGGCAGTAGACACCTGCCGAAACGATAAATACTCCCAGTGAGTTCTAAAGCACTGTTCAGGGGGTGCTGTGAACTTATCATTAAACCCAGCTGTGACCTCACTGAACGTTTCCCTTTGTGTCTCACAACACAAAGGGGCAGTCACAGCCTGCCCTCTAAAGACAACTCTCTTCCTCCACACAAAACTACAAGCACCTAATAACACACACACCCTTCACTCAAAAATTTTAAAATCATCATGGCGACTCCTACACCAGCCTTGGAGTCCCCATCTGGGGAGGGGACCATAAATGTCCCCAGGTCGGACTGCCTTTCTGTCGACGACCCTAAGTGTTTTGACACCCCCCTCAACTTTTTCTTCATTAACTACTGCAACATTCGCGGTATAAGATCTAATTTTCAATCTGTAGAACACCACCTCTCCTCTTCTAAACCTCATCTTCTTTTCCTCACTGAAACTCAGGTGTCTGAGGCAACTGACAGTAGCCCCTTTTCTGTTCCCCCCTACTTTCTCTATCCTCATTTTCGATCCAAAGCTGGATGCTGCGTTTATGTGCGCAATGACTTAACCTGCTCTCGTGCCCACGCTCTTGAATCTTGAGTTTTCCACCATCTGGCTATGACTACAGAGTCACTCTCATACTAAATTTATCTGTGCTGTATACCTCTCACCTAACTCCTCTGATTATAAGAAATTCTTTGACTACTTAACTTCCAAAGTGGAGCACATTCTGACCCTCTTCCCTTTTGTAGAGATCTCCATTCTTAGAGACTTCAATGTTCACCACCAGCTTTGGCTTTCCTCTTCCTTCACTGACCATCCTGGTGAACTAGCCTACAACTTTGCTAACCTCCATGACCTAGAGCAATTGGTGCAACACCCTATTCGTATTCCTGACCGTCTTGGAGATACGCCCAACATTCTTGATCTTTTCCAGAACTCTAATCCTTCTGCTTATGCTGTCACCCTTTCTTCTCCGTTGGGCTCCTCCGATCACAATCTCATATCTTTATCTTGTCCTATCACTCCAAACCCTCCTCAGGATCCCCCTAAGCGAAGGTGCCTCTGGCGTTTTGCCTCTGCTAGTTGGGGGGACCTGAGGAGGTATTTTGCTGATTTTCCTTGGAATGACTACTGCTTCCGTGCCAGAGGCCCGTCTTTGTGTGCTGAGCGCATAACAGAGGTGATAGTGTCTGGCATGGAGGCGTACATTCCTCACTCTTTTTCTCTTCTTAAACCTTCTAAACCTTGGTTTAACACAGCTTGTTCTCGTGCTATACATAATAGAGAGGTGGCCCAGAAAAGGTACTTAAGCCTTCCATCACCAGAATCTCATGCACTTTATATTTCTGCCGGAACCATGCCAAGTCTGTTCTCCGACTAGCCAAAAACTCCTTCATTAACAGAAAATGTCAAAACCTTTCAAGATCTAACTCTCCTCGTGATTTCTGGCATCTAGCCAAAAATATCTCCAATAACTTTGCTTCTTCTTCTTCTTTCCCTCCTCTATTTCAACCAGATGGCACCACTGCTATCACATCTATTTCTAAAGCTAAACTCTTCGCTCAAACTTTTGCTAAAAACTCTACCTTGGACGATTCTGGGCTTGTTCCTCCCTCTCCTCCACCCTCTGACTACTTCATGCCACGTATTAAAATTCTTCGCAATGATGTTTTCCATGCCCTCGCTGGCCTAAACCCTCGGAAGGCTTATGGACCTGATGGGGTCCCTCCTATTGTTCTCCGAAACTGTGCCTCCGTGCTTGCACCTTGCCTAGTCAAACTCTTTCAGCTCTGTCTGTCAACATCTACCTTTCCTTCTTGCTGGAAGTTTGCCTACATTCAACCTGTTCCTAAAAAAATCCCTCAAAATACCGTCCTATTGCTTTAATTGCCTGCCTATCTAAAGTTTTTTAATCCATCCTCAACAGAAAGATTCTTAAAGATCTATCACTTCACAACTTTCTATCTGATCACCAGTATGGGTTCCGACAAGGCCGCTCTACTTGTGATCTTCTGGCTTTCCTTACTGAGTCTTGGTCATCCTCTTTTAGAGATTTTGGTGAAACTTTTGCTGTTGCCTTGGACATATCAAAAGCTTTTGATAGAGTCTGGCACTAAGCTTTGATTTCCAAACTACCCTCCTACGGCTTCTATCCTTCTCTCTGTAACTTTATCTCAAGTTTCCTTTCTAACCGTTGTATTGGTACTGCGGTAGACGGTCACTGTTCTTCTCCTAAATCTATTAACAGTGGTGTTCCTCAGGATTCTGTCCTGTCACCCACTCTCTTCTTATTACTCATCAATGACCTTCTTAACCAAAATTACTGTCCTATCTACTCCTACGCTGATGTTACCACCCTGAACTTTTCCACGTCTTTTTATAGACGTCCAAATCTTCAGGAAGTAAACATTTCTCGCAGGGAAGCCACAGAATACCTGACATCTGATCTTCCTAAAATTTCTGATTGGGGCAGAGCAAACTTGGTTTTGTTCAATGCCTCAAAAACTCAATTCCTCCATTTATCAACTCGACACAACCTTCCAGACAACTATCCCCTCTTCTTCAGTGACACTCAGCTGTCCCCTTCTTCTACACTGAACATCCTCGGTCTGTCCTTTACTTATAATCTGAACTGGAATCTTCATCCATCTATGTATGGAGTATGCTTCACTTGTCTGGGGGGTTCCACTCATACCGGTCTTCTAGACAGGGTGGAATCAAAAGCTTTTCGCTTTTGATTTCACCCTGCTAAAAAAGCTAATATATATATATATATATATATATATATATATATATATATATATATATATATATATATATATATATATATATATATATATATATATATATATATACACACACAGTGTGAAGGCCACACTATAAACTCTGTCATTGTAGCGTTCACGTTATTTCACTTGTTACTTTAGTATCATCCATAAATTTAGATATTTTAGAGTTTTCTTCTTCACGATGTCATTTACGTACATTATAAAGAGTGCGAGTTCTAGTTTTGAAACTTGGAAAGCTCTACTATCGACGTCATGGCAGTTCAACTCTTTTCCTTTCCCTACTGTTCGTCGTGTGCTATCTGAGAGTCAGTCTTGTAGTCATTTTTTAAAGTTACCAGTTATACCATGAATTTTTATTTTGTTAATATTTTTTTGGTAGAGGATAGAATGCATGCTTTCTAGAATCCGAACAGATAACGTCGACCTTTTTTTTTTTTCGTCGTGTGTGTTATATACCTCATAGATATATGGGTCTCAAATCATTACGTTCTCTAATTTACACAACTGTATTTACGCTAATAAATCTATATTTGAGTGGATCTTTTTTTTTTTTTTGTGTTATGCTGCTTACTTCCACTCATTGTGATCTTAATCGAAAAAAAAAATTATTGGTTAACAAAGAAGGCGCCAGCAGAAACCCACTTTTCACGTCTTTAAGAATTCTTGGTGAAATCTTACCGAGCTCGGGAGTTTTATTTACGCTCATGTTCATATGTGAAAACATTTCGTGTTTGCAGATTGTGAAGTTAATCAGTGTGGCGCCATTTGAGTGAGACTCGGATGAGATTGTGAACACTAATGTTTGCTGTATTGATTTTATATTCTACATGTTCGCCATTTTCTGCCTTCCAAAAGACTTACTGTTGATGTAAAAAAAGAAAAAAAAATTTTCTATTGATCACTGTGAAATTCATTAGTGCTTGATTTAAATAGTTTCTCAATTTGAGTTTGAATATATTTTTTACTATTTTTTTAGCCATCGTGCAACTCTGATTTCATTATTCCAGCATTTTGGTTTCATGTATGCATAATTTAACGGCTCACTTTAACTTTTCTGAAAACACTTTCTATGTTTTGCTTTTGTATAGCGTTCGGAAATTTAATTCCACTTAATAACATTCTGTTCTTATCAAAAAGCAGCTGAGCCATACTTTGATGCTTTTCGTTACTTACGTTTACTTTTGCTTATAGAAA
>NC_087192.1:10967500-10995000 GCF_035594125.1 Scylla paramamosain
TCTTCATATGAAAAGTCACTGAAAAGGCACTCCAAATTTGAGACTAGTTTCTGTGTTTTTGATCCAACTAGTGAACTAGTGCACACGACACAACATGGATGAGGAGGACACTACTTGTCTCAGTCGCCAATTTTGATGTCAAAATACAGGGGATATAGTTTCTTCACATGAAAAGTCAATCGCTTTTTTTGTTCTGCTTCAGTGTCAAGAAGCCGCATATTAAGATAAACTATCTGGAGAATTTTTACATTTCCTCGGCATTGTAGCTGTCATCAGTATGGCTCAGATTGGCTCCAACTGTCTGACGACGCCTCTGCGTTTCATTATATCCGATTGGTGTCACGCGGCGCAACATTACGTAACTTTCTCCCAAGGTCACAGGTAACTTACTTCCGTACTTTGGGTGTCCTTACACACTAGGTGACATAATGAGGAATATTAGTAAATGTCCGAAACTAGAAAATACAATAAAAGGAACAGAAATACAACATCCTTTTATGATATATTGTACCCTGAATCTTTTCAGAAAATGATCTTTATCGAAACAATTACAAAATAATGGTGGGTCATAGAGCATTTTAATTTTCAATCTGCAGAACACCACCTCTCCTCTCACTAAACCTCATCGTCTTTCTCCTCACTGAAATACAGGTGTATAAGGCAACTGACAGTTGCTCTTTTTTTGTTCTCTCTTACTTTATCTATCCTCATTTTCAATCCACAACAGAATGTTTCGTCTATGTGTGCATTGACTTAACTTGCTCTTGTGCCACGTTCTTGAATCTTCCGAGTTTTCCACCATCTGGCTACGACTACGGAGTTACCCTCAAACTAAATTTACCCATTTTTTATACCTCTCACCAAACTCCTTTGACTATAAGAAATTCTTTGACTACTTAAGTTCCAAAGTGGAGCACATTCTGACTCTCTTCCCTTTTGCGGAGATCTCCAATATTGGAGATTTCAATGTTCACCACCAGCTTTGGCTTTCCTCTCCCTTCACTAACCATCCTTGTGAACTAGCCTTTAACTTTGTTATCCTCCACGACCTAAAGCAACTGGTGTAAAACGCTTTTACTGACCGTTTGTTTAATACAGACGTATTACTGACCGTTTTGGAGATACACCTAACATTCTTGACCTTTTCCTAACCTCTAATCACTCTGTTTGTGCTGTCACCCTATCTTCTCCGTTGGGCTCCTTCGATTATAATCTCATATATGTATCTTGTCCTTTTGCTCCAATCCCTCTTCAAAGCGAAGGTGCCTCTGGAGCTTTACCTCTGCTAATTGGGGGGACCTGAGGAGGTATTATGGTGATTTTCCTCGGAATGACTACTGCTTCTGTGTCAGAGACCAGTCTCTGTGTGTGCTGAGCGCATAGCAGAGGTGAAAATGATTGGCATAAAGGCGTACATTCCTCACTCTTTTTCTCTACCTAAATCTTTCAAACCTTGGTTTAACACAGCCTGTTCTCGTGCTATACGTAATAGAGAGGTTGCCCACAAAAAAAATATTTGAGATTTACATCACCTGAATCTCATGCAGTTTATATTTCTGTCCGGAATCATGCCAAGTCTGTTCTCCAACTACCCAAAAACTCCTTTAATAGAAAGTATCAAAATCATTCAAGATCTAACTCCCCTCGTGACTTGTGGCACCTATCCAAAAACACCTCTAATAACCTTGCTTCTTTATCTCTCCCTCATTTATTTCAACCTGATGGCACCACTACCATCTCATCTATTTCTAAAGCTGAACTCTTCGCTCAAACCTTTGCAAAAAACTCTACCTTGGACGATTCAGGGCTTGTTCCTCCCTCTCCTCCACCCTCTGACTACTTCATGCTACCCATTTAAGATCCTTCTCAGGGATGTTTTCCATGCCCTCGCTGGCCTAAACCCTCGGAAGGCTTATGGACTTGATGGGGTCCTTCCTATTGTTCTCCGAAACTACGCCCCCGTGTTTGCACCTTGCCTAGTCAAATTCTTTCAACTCTGTCTATCAACATCTACCTTTCCTTCTTGCTAGAAGTTTGCCTACATTCAACCTATTCCTAAAAAGGGTGACTGTTCTAATTTCTCAAACTACCTTCCTATTGCTTTAATTTTCTGCCTATCTACAGTTTTTGAATCTATCTTCAATTGGAATTTTTTTAATCATCTATCACTTCACAACCTTCTATCTGATCGCCAGTATGGGTTCCGTCAAGGCCGCTCTGCTGGTGATCTGGCTTTCCTTACTGAGTTTTGGTCAACCTCTTTTAGAGATTTTGGTAAAACGTTTGCTGTTTCCTTATATATCTCAAAAGTTTTTGATAGAGTCCGGCACAAAGCTTTGATTTCCTAACTACCCTCCTACGACTTCTATCCTTCTTTCTGTAACTTCATCTAAAGTTTCCTTTCTGACCGTTCTATTGTTGCTGTGGCAGACGGTCACTGTTCTTCCCCTAAATCTATTAACAGTGGTGATCTTCAGGGTTCTGTCCTGTCATCCACTCTCTTCCTATTATTCATCAACGATCTTCTAAACCAAACTTCTTGTCCTATCCACTCCTACGCTGATGTAACCACCCCTCACTTTTCCACGTCTTTTCGTAGACGGCCATCCCCTCAGGAAGTAAACAGTTCACGCAGGGAAGCCACAAAACGCTTGACTTCTGCTCTTTCTAAAGTTTCTGATTGGGGCAGAGCAAACTTACTCCTTTACTTATAATCAAAACTGGAAACTTCACATCTCATTTCTAGCTAAAACAGCTTCTATGAAGTTAGGCGCTTTGAGTCGTCTCCGCCAGTTTTTCTCATCCCCACCCCCCCAGCTGCTAACTTATCCGTCCATGGAGTATGCTTCACCCGTATGGGGGACGGGGTTCCACTTATAACGCTCTTTTAGACAGTGTGGAATCAGAAGCTTTTCGTTTTATCAGCTCCTCTTCTCTAACTGACAGTCTTCAACCTCTTTCTCATCGCCGCAATATTGCATCTCTAGCTATCTTCCACCGCTATTTTTATGGGAACTTCTCTTCTGATCTTACTGTTGCACGCCTTCCCTTCTTCCGCGGCCATGCTGCACAAAACATTCTTCTTTCTCTCATCCATAATCTGTCCACCTCTCTAATGCAAGAGTATTCTCAATCATTCATCCTTTTCTCTGGTAAACTCTGGAATTTCCTGCCCGCTTCTGTATTTCCACTACCTATGACTTGAACTCTTTCAGGATGGAGGTTCATGACACTTATCTTGTAATCATTGACTACCGCTTTTGACTGTTCGGGGACCGGCATCTCAGTGGGCCTTTTTTTTTTTTTTTTTTTTTTTAGTTTTGTTACCCTTGGCCAGTGCCCCTCCTACATAAAAAAAAAAGGTATGATTTTCAGGATTTTCACAAGAAAGTACCCTAAAAATGTTTCTTTGTTTTTTTGTCTGTTTCTTTATTTTTCTTTGTTGTACAGTATAATTATTAGCGAATTCTTGCTCGAATTCGAATAATCAGGAAAAGTATTCTTCGATTAATGTAATAATCTTTAATTCAGTATCAGAAATAACAGTTAGAACAGTAGTTCCCCGCATGGATGTGTATAATATTAGTTCTCATACCGTCGGGTCCCCGTCTCAAGTGAGCTTTATTTAACTCTTTCACTGAAGGACAACTGGGTTGTGCAGGTTGAGACTCATCGTTGGAATTGTTCAGTATTATTTTATTGTTTACTGAATATCATATGTACAATTTCTGCGGCGTGCAGGAGATTACAGTGAATTCAGAGACCAGTTGGTGTAAACAATGTTTTATTCAGTCGTGTTCATAACCGTTACCTGTCCTACAGTCGTGATGAACACGCCTATAGTGTGTTAGTGACGGCATTAGAAAGCATTAAAGTAACTGGTTACGAGTGGTATTTTTAAGGATCTGAAATGCGTTTTTATCAAGTTATTACAGCAACACAGTACTGAAAACTGGCTGTTATCAGAAAGAAAAGATCATTAGAAAACTAATTATACGAAAAAAATAATAATAATAATAATGCCACCATTCTCAGTCACGGTGACTGAAGATTACATTACCGTACATCAACACCGTGCCCAAAATCATGCACGTGGTACGCTATAAGAATACTTATCACTGTTGACAACATATACATGCAGCAATAGCGAATACTAATAAAATATAGCTAATTTTGAGTTTCAAATAATAGAAAATATATTACCGTATATATTATCAACATTGATATATTGATTTATACCGAAATGTCGACGCAGTGTACTTAATGGCCCACCAAAATGGATGGGACCTAACGTCTCTGAATCAACCATGTCAATGATATTTTTTACTTCTTTCTAGCGCTCAATAAATTCCTAATCAGTTTAAAAAAAAAGTATGTTGTTTCCTTTCTCTAAATTTTACATATTAATTTTAGTTGAGTTTAAACCTGCGGCTTGATAACAGTGAGACAAACGGAATGACCTACTTCAGCCAGCAATCGAAATGCTGCTGTGCATCATCTTAAATACAAAATACTTCATAATTCTACCTCAAGTAACTATTAGCATCAAAATATCAGAGAAAAAAAATATAAGAAAGAGAGAGAGAGAGAGAGAGAGAGAGAGATACTAATGGCAAGTCCTGACGGGGAATTTGAAGGACTGCATTAATTTGGAGTGATAGACGCTCCAACAGTGCGGACAGGAGAGTGACAGCTCTTGACGGAGAGAGTGAAGGTGTCAGAGAGAAGGCAAGAGCATGGCCTTTCCTTTAGTTCAACGGTAAGGGCGAGGCACCTTCATTTGTCAGCTGTCATGAGTGTGTACGACTGACAGTGGCATTTTATGAGTAGAAATCAGAACAGAGATACTAGATGGTGAAATGAAACACGCACGCTGGGAAATTATGAATATAGATTATAAAGGAAGGTAGAAAAGCGAAACTGGGGAAATTAGTATATGATTAAGAGTGTATATAATTATGCAGGTAAAAATAAAACGCATAAGTACGTAAGGAGACGACTTTCCATGTGGATAAGTAAACGCTGACTACGTGAGGAGGAGATCGTACTGCATGAAGCCAGTGTGCTATCTACCATTGATACATTATTCTTTATATGCGTTCTCTTGCGTATTTCTTCAGTGAGTGACTTTGCAAAGGTTGAAATACAATTACTTAAGCTTAGAGAGAATTGAATTCACTACTTCAAAGCTCAGAGAATGCGGATGCAGATGTTAGACTTATACATCCTAAGTGTTGCCGATGCGTCTGTCAGACTCTAACATTCCTACAGCTGTGGATGGGAATGCAGAAGCTGGTGTCTAAACATATGAGGATTTCCTGTAGTTATAAGTGTGTCGAGATACCAGAACAGCGGTAAAAACATAGGGAATGCTGTCTCTCTCTCTCTCTTTCTCACACACACACACACACACACACACACACACACACACACACACACACACTCAAATATACATGCATATATCGTGAGGACCGCAAGGTCTGTTGTGGCCTGTGTATCTATCTATATCTATCTATCTATTTATCTATCTATATCTGTATCTATCTCTTTATCTATCTATCTATCTATCAACCTATCTATCTATCTATCTATCTATCTATCTATCTATTTATCTATCTATCGATGTTATTAAAGACATTTGGATTTTGTTTGCAAGATAAAATTACAAAGTTTATTGAGATGAATGATACGCATCATGGATTTTGAGAAAACTATTTTTCTGCTACTGCTTGGCTAGTACTTCAAGGAACTGTGTTAAGATATATAAATAAAGGATCAAATGTGTATGGATACTTTCGGGACTTGACAAAGGCGTTCGATAAAGTGAATCTTTTTAAACTAGTTAATAAACTCTTATTATATTGTAAATACTCTATTTAATTTTTACAGATATCAGAACGTTAAGTTTAAAAACTCTGTCTCAAGTGAATGGACAATGAAGAATGGATATAGACAAGGAGGAGTGTTGTCATCATTGTTATTTTTATTATACATGGATGATATGTTAAATAAAGTATCTTCTCAGAAGATTGGATGCAGGCTGTGGATGCAGGCCACCATAAGCGGATGATGTGGTGGCGTTGTCGCCCACTGCTCGTGGACTCCAAAGGTTGGTAAATACTGTGTTCATTGAAGTTAAGGCGCTGGATTTGTTTGTTAATAGTGAAAAATCTGTATGCATGATATTTAAAAATTCAAGTCATTATGAAATAAATACAAATATATATTTAGGAAATGAAACATTAAATATGTCAGTGAACACACAAATACGGGTTACATATTAAACTTTAATCTTTATAATAATTTAGATGTTATATGATGTTAAAATAAGTTTTATAATGAGTTTAACTGCATTCTGAGGAAATATAGTAATACCAGTTCAAATGTGTTTTTAAAGTTGTTTAGTAGTTAGTGCTTGAATTCTTATGGTGCTGAATTATGGTTTCGTAATAAAGAAGTCATATGTACCACTGAAACAATTCGCTGTTGGTTATCATAAAGCCAATAAAAAACTGCGAACATGAAGCACTATGAAAGTAACCCCAGTGCGTGCGAAGAGATTGGATTTATGATATTTAGACATTTAATTAACTGGTTAAGAATAAAGTTTTATATAGAATACTTACAAAACCACACGTTTATAAATAAGATTTGTTACTTCATCTTACACAGATCTTTTATTGTGCAGGATTCTTATGACTTTAAGAATGTTTTAGCTATTGATCTTAGTGCCATAAAAGAATTTTATTTGTACAAAACCATGAGCCAACATTGCGTTAAAGATATGTTATAGACATTTTAATTCTTTCATAGTTTTAAATATGTAGAAAGTGTTACTATTATATATATATATATATATATATATATATATATATATATATATATATATATATATATATATATATATATATATATATATATATATATATATATATATATATATATATATATATATATATATATGCTACGTAAATTACACTGTGTAACACAATTTTTTCCCCTTGGATAACAATTTTTTTTTTTATATCCTTATGCCTAGAAATCAAGGAAAAAACATTGATATTTATTTCTAACTTTCTTTTGTTGCCAGAATAATGATGTTTATAAAATTTGCCTATTCCCATTGGGAGAAAGTGGCGAATTTGAACTTTCATTTACACAAAGTAGAAACAAAACAACATATGGTACCAAAGTAACATTTATTTTCACAAGTGAGATAATAAAACATTAGAAATGAGTAATTTTCCGCGATTTACGCTTATACTGTAAATTACTTTCACGAATCAGCCCCCAAATATACGTAGTTTCCCATCACGTTTTCATCATACGATCCTTGGTAGCATCAGTATATCCTGATGGAAGCACTCGCCTTGCTCCTCGGAGTTCACTCCCATGTTCTCCTTAAATTTATCAAGATGAGCGTCAAGGATATGGATTTTGAAAGGCATCCTGCAACCCATCTTGACGTAGTTTCTCACCAAGGTCTCAACAAGCTCCACATAGTTTTCGGCTTTGTGATTCCCCAAGAAGCCAAGAACCACTGCGACAAAGCTGTTCCACGCTGCTTTCTCCGTCCTAGTGAGCTTCTTGGGGAACTCCTTGGAATCCATGACCTTTATCTGTGGATCGACGAAAACACCGGCATCCACTTTTGCTGCAGACACATTAGGAAAAAAATCTTGGAGATACTTGAAAGCTGCAGACTCCTTATTTAGACCTCTGACGAATTGCTTCATAAGACCCAATTTTAAGTGCAGTGGAAGAAACAGTATCCTTCTGGGGTACAACAATGGCTCCCATTTGACGTTGTTCTTCCCGACACTAAACTCGGTCCCCTGTGGCCAGTCCCTCTTGTGGTAGTGTGCCACGGTGTCCCTGCTGTCCCAAATGCAAAAATAACAAGAAAACTTGGTAAAGCCGCCTTGGAGATCCATCTAGAAGACCATCATTTTGAAGTCTCCGATAACCTCCCAACCGTACTTCTCATATTTCAAGGCATCTAGCAAGATCTTGACACTATTGTGTTCCTCTCTGAGCTAGACAGAGTGAGCGAAGGGAAAGAGATAGATACATATTCCTGCTATGAAGCAACACTGCTTTGAAGTTCCTGTACGAGCTGTCAATGAAAGGGCGCCACTCAAGTCGTTGACGTCAATTTGGTTGGGGAAGTAAGGGTTTCTCTCCTCAGTTGTGCCTCTGAAATTTGGATCAATGACTTCATCTTCTTTGAACTTTTTTACCATTTTAAAAAACTGCTGCTCTCTCTTTGGAGGAGTGGATACGGGGAGCTCAGAGAAGTGTGGCACTGGTGCAATGAATGACATAAGGTATGGATATATGATAGCAAGTTAGTTTTAAAACATCGCTGTCCAGATCAGAGAAAAAAAAAAGTATAAAGGAAATAATTGTCATTTTCTTTGATTACTAAATAAAAGCAATTAGGAAATAACATTTACTGACTAAAAGACAAAAAAAGTTAAAATTTTGTTACATGGTGATTAAAGAAGAATATATATATATATATATATATATATATATATATATATATAGAGAGAGAGAGAGAGAGAGAGAGAGAGAGAGAGAGAGAGAGAGAGAGAGAGAGAGAGAGAGAGAGAGAGAGAGAGAGAGAGAGAGAGAGAGAGAGAGAGAAGTCCGGCGCGTCGTAGCCGTCCGTGTAGGCTACAAAATTTATTTTTTACTTCCCTCACTTCCCTTTTAAGTCCCGTATTGAAAGCACTACAACTTGGAAGAATAGAATTTTGTGTACATCATGATACAGTTAAGTTGCAACCCTTCCCTTTCAAGGAAGTGTGGCAGCCAAGATTAATAAAATGGTATTGTTGTTTGTGTGGTGAGTAGAACTAGGCGGGCAGCTGTGCCTCACACCACCGTCCCTTCCTTATTCCCCCCTTTGTCTTTTGTCATGCGGCACACCCACGCTAGACAGAGCGGCGTGGTGGCGTCCCTTCTTTGTTCAGTTGGTTGTTACAGGCAGATGAGGTTGACATGGCACGCGAGGAGAGAACACAGACATGGTATAGGGCTATATTTACTTGTTTAGAGGGCACTCGGTAGTTAGTATTATATATATATATATATATATATATATATATATATATATATATATATATATATATATATATATATATATATATATATATATATATATATATATATATATATATATATATATATATATATATATATATATATATATATATATATATATATATATATATATGTGTGTATGTATGTATATATATATATATATATATATATATATATATATATATATATATATATATATATATATATATATATATATATATATATATATATATATATATATATATATATATATATACATATATATTGGTGTAACGTCTTGTTGTGTTGTCAGATTTTACTGGGATTCAGAGTACAATTAAGAACTTTGGATCCAGAGGATTATAGTTTTTTTCTGCTGTGCAGTAGCCTATACTCCCTCCTCGGGCCTTGCCATTCTTGGTGTATAGGCCTGTCCTCCGGGAGGCTGCAGACGGCACTGTTCAGCAGGAGGAGGTAATATTCTATGAGCATGGGTGGTTTTGTTGTTTTATGAGGGCAGTAGCCCACAGGATATTACGATCCTCATAGACGTTTGTCCTTTGTCATAGCTATGCTTCCTAGACCGTGGTTCTACGATTCTTTCCCAGCAAGTGGTATGTGTTAATCCTTTCTCCGTGCTCGGGTAAAAACGGAGTGGCGACCTCGTTGTTTGATTCACCGCAGGAGTCTAGAAGGATCCTGTGCAGGTGGATGTGAGCCTCACACTAGACTGAGCAGGAGGCAGTGTAGGGAGGCTGACCCAAGGTAGTGGCAGCCGTGAAGTGAGGCAGGTGCTGAACCTGGTGTTTAAGGGTGGCAGGAGACCAGATGGATCCTGTAGACCCGCAGTTAGGCCCAACACTAGATAACAAGTTAAAGGGAGCTGTGAGACGGGTGGAATCTATGATTGTAACAATATATAATACTGGTACAAAGGAGGTAACGGGTAGCTATGCAGGTGGTCAGGGTGGAAGAGTAGGTGCCAATCACTCTTGAACACGCTATATTGGTTTAAGCTAGGTTAGGTTAAGTTCGGTTTTGGTTAAGTTTGGCTTAGATCTACTTATGAAATCACAATGAGAGTATTTCCGGGAATATTACAATGAGTATTTCCGAGAAGATTATTGTATAATACAATAAGAATATTATTGTATAATAATGGTCTAGACGTGTGTATGACGTTGAAGGTCCACTGAGACTAGTCATTAAGGGGTCGTCATTTTTTTTTTTTTTTTTTTCAGTGGGTGTGATGGTTAGATGTATGTTAGGTTATTTAAATGTCACTTTATACTGCTGTATTTTGTTATTATATTTCCTTATGACTATGAACGTAATTAATATCAGTGAAGCCCTCTGTACAGTTGAGTACCGTTGCGCATGTCGCTTGTCATTTGGCCACTTGTTCGGCCCGGAATCTCGGAGGCAACAAGGTCGCCGCTAACTGTTCATTGTCCCATGATTCGCTGCCACTTGTGCACTGCCCCCACGCTTGGCTCCTCCTCGTCCGCTTGACTCTTGACATGTGTGAATGATGTCGCCAGCGGATGCGGCTCACCATAAATTGTGGCGGTGGGTATAAGCAGAGGAGGCAGTCCATGTAAAGCTGAGGATTGTTTGTGGCGTCTGCTGCTACTTGGCCGAGGGAATAGGCCGATACTGTGAGTTATCATTATTTAGTTGCTGATTTAATTGTGACAGTGCATTCAGGGATTCATTCTCTTGATGACAAGGGTTGTCTCTTCATGTTTTATGAGGCCTATTCTATGATGTTTACTTAACAATGAGCGGCTTGCCCTGACGAACTGGGCCAGTGGCCATGTAGATGAATGTTTACGTTCGGTTAATTATTCACTTAACTCAGAAACTGGTGTGAAGATGTAGAGTGTTATTGTACGTGGCCTGTATTCTTTGATTTTGTTAACGTGTATCCATTAAATCATTGGTAAGTTCAATACACGTAATACTGATTTATTGGGGTTGTGTTGTGACTGTAATGTTAATTTGCATAATGTTTCTCAATGCAAATTACAATACTGGTTTATTGGGGTTAGGTTGTGACAATAGTATTAATTAGCGTAATGTTCAGTTCATACCGTGATACTGATTTACTTGGGTTAGGTTTGTGGTGGTAATACCAGTTTCCATAGTGTCTATCGTAATGTTGACTTGTTAGGGTTAAGGTTGTGATGATAATGTTAATTTGCATAATGTTGTTCTATATATACTGTGATGCTGATTAGGATGTGGTGGTAATATCAACTTGTATAATGTTTATTTATCTTGTACCTTATGTCAAATGTTCATTACGTCAATGATCCAAGGTTGAATGTTGCAAATAAATAGTACTGCATACGACGGCTCTTTCATCGTTCCTCGGGCAAGACAAATATTCTGTGGCTAGTTTCAGAGCTACAGCTAAGCGTCTTCACAGACGAACGCATATGCATAGGCTTTGGAAAAATGCGAGTGGGACAGACGCCTTGTGGGAAGGAGGGGAACGCGTGTGAAGTGTGGGAAATACTATTATATAGCTCGGCCATGTTATTATATGCATGTTATTCATTAAGTCGTTTTCTATTGCAAAAGAAGGATCCACAATATTATGTTTCAACCCTAATAGTGAGTAAAATCTTGTCATACGATTGATGCACATTGTGTCAGGTATTTATTATTACATGTATAGTTTACTTATTTATAGACTCCCCACACACTGGACTGAATATAAGTGAAATGAAGGCGGACCATGAAGTATCCGTTTAATCCACTCCATCCTGCGACGAGAATGGGATACAACACATGTGCCAACATTCCTGGACTACAGTGTCTCTATATTTCTCACTCAGGTATGTGATGTGATAGCAAAACACTACAGGCCACACCTTAGCTGCGGCCTCGCGGCGAACAAAACATGATATGAGAGACATTTGGGTGACACAGCTCACAAACGAAAGGAATAAACTAAATAAATGTGTGTGTACTGTCTGAACATAAAAAAAAAAAGAACAGGAAATGTGTATAAATGTGTAATTCGTATTTATCTGTGTAAGTCACGAGGCAATAACACAAACAATGATATCATAGCAGAGCATTCAGCTACTTGGAAAGCTGAACAAGGGACGGCAGCGAAAAAAGCGCGAAGGAGCATAGTGCCGAAGCTAATCATAGAGGCAGAAAAATGTGACATAAACACTACGTCACACTAGCCATGACGTTAGGACAGCGAATCACAAGTCAGAAAAAAAAACACTATGACATCACTGGGCATCTTGAAGAGAAATGGCGTAGGTATAAACTGCGAAAATAACATTGCTCTAACAATACACTAATAACACTGCACTTCTAGTGCACCAAGTCGTAGCACAAAGCCGTAAACGGCAGGGAAAATGGCAGCGACATAAGTTGGCTGGAGCAAAAGCAGGAGCAGGACAGCCAGGCGCAGAGCAGTATAAGGTGAAGGGAGCACAAGCTAACAAGGGCAGGCCGGCAGGAGAAAAAGAGCCGACCGACCGGCTGCTTGTTGACCCGAGGTCAACAAGCAGCCCCAGAGGGCACCGTAGACGTTGTCCTTGTCAAGAGTGGGTGGCTGTGGCAGGTATATGTAAGCCACGAGAAGGAAGCAGAAAGCCCACTCGGATAGGAGACAGTAGATGTGGTGAGTGACGAGTGTGGACGACGTGTCAGAAGCAAAAAGCCACACGGTCAGCAGAAACTTTTCTCTGTACTTTGGTAGCAGCTAGCAGTAGCAGTAGCTGAAGGCACATGACGAAGGCGAAGCAACTGGCTGAGCTGGCAGGGCGCGTGGGCTGAGGAACGGAACGGTGAACTCCAAGCTACGCTCCTCCTCACCGCTTCCACCATATGTTCAAGTTAATTCTTGTGTTGTTGTTGGTCATGTAGTTGTGCCCAGGCGTAACAATGTCTCTCAGTTTTAGACAGGCTGCTGTACATTATAAAAAAAAATGCGGGAAATACTATTATGATATATATATATATATATATATATATATATATATATATATATATATATATATATATATATATATATATATATATATATATATATATATATATATATATATATATATATATATATATATATATATATATATATATATATATATATATATATATATATATATATATATATATATATATATATATATATATATATATATATATATATATATATATATATATATATATATATATATATATATATATATATATATATATATATATATATATATATATATATATATATATATATATATATATATATATATATATATATATATATATATATATATATATATATATATATATATATATATATCGTAATCGAGATGTTGCACAGTTCCTCTAGCTGCTGGATATAAATACTCAAGTAAATTTTCTTAATTTACTTAATGAATAACATTATTACATAAAACACAACCGATACGTCACCAAGAAAACAACAATAACTGCACAATCTTAGTTTTATTTCCCAATGACAATAATTGTAAATTTTCTATATTCAATCACTATTCAAGAATTACTGTAATCTTCGTACGTAATTTCAATCATCAATTATTATTCGGTCTTCATACAGGAAAACATGCGTAATATGTGCACTACGGCGATTTACGCAATTAACACTCGATAAGAAAACATACATGAAGTCGCGCCGCAGCAATTTACACTAACCATATTCAGTTAAAAAGAAATACGTAATTATAACATCGGCGTCGCATGGATTCAATTAAAATTCAGTAAGAAAAGCTCACACAGAACATAACACAATCTCATTCAATACAAAACATAAACATGTGCATATGTCAAAATGATAAGCCTATACATCATATCATTATGCCTCCTCCTACTCAGTTATGAAATAATTGGTTTCAAGACTGCATTACAGCTTATAAGCTCCACTTACTTTAAATGATTCAGTCCATCTCGCCCGCAGCCATTCTCAGGCCAGACCTCTCGGAATCTCTGGTCTCTTTCTGCTACTCTGCTCTCTGCTACCTCTGCAATCTCTGCTACTCTTCTCCCTCATTTACATGACCTAATACTCTAGTTTTTTTACACTTTTCCCTCAAAAGTTATCTCCATGATAAGATCGAAATTCTCATACATTCTCACACATACGTAATATAGTAATACAATTCACGTTCATCACCCGCCACAGGCGTGGCGTTATATACATAATTTCACCCAATCAGGGCATCAGGGCGGAGTTTGGGCTATAAAGGAAGAGTGAGAGAGAGAGGTGGGGAGAGGGGCAATGTAGGCACGTGTAAGTTCTGCTCGTTCGCACAGTGTACCGCTAGGTACTTCTCTTGCCTCTTCTGTTTGGTCTTGCGACAGCCGACATCTTCACCTCTGTCAGGCTCCCCTCGCCCACGGTCACAGTGTCCCTAATGTTTATAACCTTTTTCCGTGTGGGGTCATGTCTGCTTGGGCCTTCTCATCTCTTCGCATCAAGTGTTTCAAAACAAAAACTGCTACTCTGGTCCTGGGTTTTCTGTTTTCTCTATTCCCCTTTTTTCTTCCTTGTTTTTTTCTTCATATTTCGTTATTCATCTCTTGTTCCATTTTCATGTAGTGTAAGTTTACCATATATATATATATATATATATATATATATATATATATATATATATATATATATATATATATATATATATATATATATATATATATATATATATATATATATATATATATATATATATATATATATATATATATATATATATATATATATATCCCTCTGTATCTCAAATCTCATCTGGAACATATGAGGGTAGAGTATTCACAGCATACCCTCTAAAGACAAATCTCTTCCTTTTCACACTACACTCCTACATAATTCATCCACGATTCAAATTAAAAATCAATGTTACTCAATATGCCTCGAAGACCCCATCAGGGGAAGGGACCATTTCTCTGGAATCGATCTAAAATATCTAAACACCTCTCTCAACTGTTTCTCTACCAACCTCTATTATATTTGTTGCGTTGGACCTAATTTCAGTTTGTGGAACATCAACTCTTCTCTACTAAAACTAACTTTCTTTTCCTCACTGAAACACAGGTGTCTCAGGCTGCCAATAGCAACCCTTGCTCTGTTCCCTACTACTTTATCTTCACTGTATCCAAACCTACATCTTCGGGCAACGACTTAACTTGCTCTGGTGTCCACGCTCTTGAGTCTTTTGAATGTTAAAAAATCTAGCTTAGACTTCAGTCACTCTCAATCTAAATCCATTTCTACTGTATACCTCTCACCTATCTCCTCTAACTGTAAAGAATACTTTGATTTAAAGTGGAACACATTCTTACTTACTTTTTTGCTGAGATCTCTGTTCTTGGGGACTTCAGTGTTCACCTCTAGCTTTGGCTTTCCTTTCCCTCACTAACCAACCTGATGAACTAAATTACTTCCGCTGTCCTACATGACCTAGAGTCCAGAACTCTACCCGTATCCCTGACTGTCTTGGGAATAAACCCAACATCCTTAACCCTTTCCTAATCTCTATTCTCTCTGCTTATGCTGTCACCCTATCTTTTCCATTGGGCTCCTCTGATCACAACCTCATATTTATATCTTGTTCTATCTCCCCAATCCGTCCTCAGGAATAAAAAAAAGCGGAGATGCCTCTGATGTTTTGCCTCTGGTAATTGAAAAAATTAAGGGGATATTATTCTGACTTCTCATGGAATGACTACTGCTTCCGTTGTCAGAGACTCTGTGTGGCGAGCGCATAACGGAGGTGATAGTGTAAGGCACGGAGGTGTACATTCCTCACTCTTTCTCTTGACCTAAACCTTCCAAACCTTGGTTTAACACACACAGATCTCGAGCTATACATGATAGAGACGTGGCCCACAAAAGATACTTGAGCCTTTCATCACCTGAATCGCATGTGTTTTATCTTTTTTCCCGAAATCATGCCAAGTCTGTTCTCCAACTAGCCAAAAGCCCTTTCATTAATACAAAGTGTCAAAATCTTTCAAGATCTAACTCCTGTCGTGATTTCTGGCACCTAGTCAAAAACTTCTCTAATAACTTTGCTTCTTCATCTTTCCCTCCTTTATTTCAACTTGATGGCACCACTGCCATCTCATCTATTTCTAAAACTGAACTCTTCGCTAAAAAGGTGAGAGCATAAGCGTAAGGATTAGAGGTATTGAAAAGGTCAAGAATTTTGGGTGCATCTCCAAGACGGTCAGGAATATGAAAAGGGTGTTACACCAGTTGCTCTAAGTCATGGAGGATAGCAACGTTAAAGTTTAGTTCACCATGACTGTCAGTGAAGGGAGAGGAAAGCCAAAGCTGGTGGTGAACACTGAAGTCTCCAAGAATGGAGATATCCGCAAAAGGGAAGAGAGTCAGAATCTGCTCCACTTTGGAAGTTAAGTAGTCAAGGAGTTTCACATAATCAGAGGAGCTATGTGAGAGGTATACAGCACAGATAAATTCAGTTTGAGGGTGACTCTGTAATCGTAAGCAGATGGTAAAAAAATCCGGAACATTCAAGAACGTGGGCACGAGAGCAACTCGTTGGGCACATAGACGCAACATCCAATCCTTTGGATTGGAAATGAGAATAGAGAAAGGAGAGAACAAAATAGGCGTTGCAGTCAGCTACGTCAGACACCTATGTTTCAGTGAGGAAAAGAAGATGAAGTTTAATAGAGGAGAGGTGGTGTTTTGCAGATTGAAAACTAGATCTAAGGCCGTGAATGTTGCAGATATTAATGAAAAAAAAGTTGAGAGAGGTGTCAAGACACTTACGGTTAATACCAGAAGAACAGTCCAACCTGGGGACATTTTTAGTCTCTTCCCTAAATAAGGATTCTCTGTCTGCTGTAGGAGTCGCCATATTTAATCTAAATTTTTGAGTGAAATGTGTATGTATGTAATTAGGTGCTTGTAGTTTTGTGTGAGAGAAGAGAGTTAATTGTCGTTAGAGGGCAGATTGTGACTCCTCCCTTGTGTTGTGAGACACATAGGGAAACGTTAAGTGAGGTCACAGCTGGGTTATTGATGGGGTTACAACACCCTCTGATCCAGTGTTTGAAACGTCACTGGGAGTAATTATCGTTTCGGTAGGTTTGTATTGCCTCTACTGTCTTGATATTCATCTTTTGAAACAGTTAAAGTCGCAGGCAGGAATAAATGACGAAACAGGATTTTACCAGTAAAAGAGAGAAGAGAGTAAAAATACCGATTACTCTTGCATTAGTCAGGTGGACATAATAGAAAAGAGAGTAAATGGAGTTTTGTGCATCGACATTGGAGGAATGAATAGGTAGATGTATTAAATGAGTTTTTGTGGCATGGAACAATGCAAGCATTGTCCTGCCTCTTTCTGTTGTTCTAATAAGAGAAAACTAGCCGTGTTTCTTTATAACCTTTTTACAATATTCACCTCTCAAAGAGCTTCAAGGTTTTTTCTGGAGGTGTCATTAACTGACCGCATCTCATTTTCTGATTTTTATCTTACAAAATGCCAGTGAAATGTCTTAAATTGTTCGTCTGCCTTTATTCACACGTTTCTTTTCTTTCTTATCGTAAACAAGTGAAACACTGAATGTCTGACTAGGTTTTGAAATATCTTTTCTTTTCTCTTGTGATACTGCCATAATAACTTCAAAACAACGCATGAGTATGAGTGACCTTTCTTGCTAGCTCGAGTATGGAGTATCGATACCTTTTAGTAATTTTAGAATGTTATTCATAAAATTATATATATATATATATATATATATATATATATATATATATATATATATATATATATATATATATATATATATATATATATATATATATATATATATATATATATATATAATTCTGTTGAGTGACAGTATCGGAAAGAAAATATAGCATACGATTTTGGTAAACTAAAACGGAATTATGCACTGAATGTATTTTTGAAGAGTGAATGCTTGTATGAACATCAATATTCGAACTTCGTTTTGGCATAAGTTTTTTTTTTCTATTCTTTCAGAAACATACAGTTTGCAAAAAGACACCAAGACGCTTGTTATATTCTTATAACGTTTTTGACTTAGAATTTTACAGATGTAACTCTTATTATTGAACAAACACGAACAAAATAGCTTCTAAAATATCTTAAGTCAGTGTTGCCAACAAGATGAATGAATGCATATAAAACTCTGCCTTGCAGACTTAGGTGCACGTCTGTTGAATGTCTGCAAAAGGCCTCAACGCAGCACTCCTGTAATCAGAATTTATTTTCCTTGAAGTTGGTTTAGAAAGACAAAATTATAAAAGAAAAGCTCAAGACAGAACAAGAGACGAAGTTAATTAAGCCAGGTGTGCAGTGATTCTTTAGTCAGCGCTGTGGAACAAGAAAAACGTTATTCAAACACGACCGGCTAGGAGAAGACTGCACACGAGGCCCGGCAGCACAGGTCAGGCGGCCTTCCCTGGGGTAGAGGAAGGTGGTGTCGCACCAGCTCGTCACGCATGCATTATAAATGTCAAGCCAAATAATGCAAACTGATTTATTTTCGCCAAAGTTTTTGTCTAAATGATTATACTGCAATACATAATCATGAAGCACCATTCAACTTCTGCCTGCAATGTAAACACCAACGAGATCTTGAATTCATATTTTAATCTTTGATAAGGCAATGATGATGTAACAGCAGACCCCTTACCCGAAGATAAAAAAAAAACAAAAACATTCTTAAACCTTGGTAAATGCTACAAAAGTATCTTCAGAAAAAAAATGAATTTATATTGTTCTTGCTACAAGGAAAACGAAGTAAAAAAAAAAAAAACAGTAAAGTAAAAAAATATTATATATATATATATATATATATATATATATATATATATATATATATATATATATATATATATATATATATATATATATATATATATATATATATATATATATATATATATATATATATATATATATATATATATATATATATATATATATATATATATATATATATATATATATATATATATATATATATATATATATATATATATATATATAAAATAGTTGCGTCCAACAAGGTGCTGAGCGCCATCCACTGTGAAATGGTTAATAATGTATTCTTTCGTATAATTTCCCCAACATCTTAGAAATAACATTGATATGATCGTATCTGTATTGTGCGTGCAGTTAACGTCCATTAATCATAGTAGAGTATACCTCATCAACAATGCTGTCGCCATCACTATCTCTTTCGGTAAATATCACATGTTTGAAGAGACAGCTGTTGATAATGATGGTTAATTCTAACGCAAAACATTAGTGTACACTAACGCAAAACATTAGTGTACACTATTGTTACTAAAACAAAACAAAAAGTACACACAAAAGTTTCCATAAATGACAATTAAAAACTTCATTGTGGGGGTGCTACTAAGGTTTCTCTTATCAGCATGTGCGACCCCAGCCGGCCTAAACTGTCGTACGGCATCGGTAATGCCAATATTCTCATCCTTTGTTGTCCAGTTTTTATAAGAACCTGAGGGGGTCTCTCCTATTATTCTCCGAAACTGTGCCCCCGTGCTTGCACCTTTCTTAGTCACACTCTTTCAACTCTGTCAACATCTACCTTTCCTTCTTGCTGGAAGTTTGTTTACATTCAGCCTGTTCCTAAAAATGGTGATTGTTCTAATCCCTTAAACTACCATCCTATTGCTTTAATTTCCTGCCTATCTAAAGTTTTTGAATTTTTCTCAACAGGAAGATTTTTAAACATCTATCACTTCACAAACTTCTATCTAATCGCCAGTATGGGTTCCGTCAAGGCCGCTCTACTGGTGATCTTCTGACTTTCCTTACTGAGTCTTAGTCATCATCTTTTAGAGATTTTGGTGAAACTTTTGTTGTTGCCTTGGGTATATCAAAAGCTTTTGATAGAGTCTGACACAAAGCTTTGATTTCCAAACTGCCCTCCAACGGCTTCCATCCTCTCTGTAACTTCATCTCAAGTTTCTTTTCTGACCGTTCTATTGCTGCTGTGGTAGACGGTCACCGTCCTTCTCCTAAATCTATTAACAGTGGTGTCCTCGGGGTTCTGTCCTGTCATCCACTCTCTTATTATTCATCAATGAACTTCTAAACCAAACTTCTTGTCCTATCCACTCCTACGCTGATGATACCACCCTGCACTTTTCCACATCTTTTCATAGACGTCCAAGACTTTATGAAGTAATTATTTCACGCAGGAAAGCCACAGAACGCCTGACTTCCGATCATTCTAGAATTTCTGATTGGGGCAGAGCAAACTTGGTATTGTTCAATACCTCAAAAACTCAATTTCTCCATTTATCAACTCGACACAACCTTCCAGACAACTATCCCCTCTTCTTCAATGCCACTCAACTGTCCCCCTCTTCTACACTGAACATCCTCAGTCTGTCCTTTACTTATAATCTGAACTGCAAACTTCACATTTCATCTCTGGCTAAAACAGCTTCTATGAAGTTAGGTGTTATGATACGTCTCTGACAGCTTTTTTCACCACCCCCAGGTGTTAACTCTGTAAAAGAACCTTATCCGTCCTTGTTTAGAGTATGCTTCACATGTCGGGGGGGCGGGGGGTCCAATCATATCGCTGTTCTAGACAGTGTGGAATCAAAAGCTTTTTGTCTCATCAACTCTTCTCCTCTAACTGACCGCGTTCAGCCTATCTCTCATCGCCGCAATGTTGCATCTCTAGCTGTCTTCTACCGCTGTTTTCATGCTAACTGCTTTTCTGATCTCGCTAACTGCATGCCTCCTCTCCTCCCGCGGCCTCGCTGCACAAGACTTTCTTCTTTCTCTCACCCCTATTCTGTCTACTTCTATAATGGGAAAGTTAATCAGTATTCTCAGTCATTCATCCCTTTCTCTGGTAAACTCTGGAACTCCCTGCCAGCTTCTGTATTTCCACCTTCCTATGACTTGAATTCCTTGAACAGGAAAGTTTCAAGACACTTATCCTTCAATTTTTGACTACCGCCTTGGATCCTTTTATGGGACTGGCATCTCAGTGGGCTTTTTTCATTTTTTTTTTTTATTGGATTTTTGTTGCCCTTGGCCAGTGTCCCTCCTACATAAAAAAAAAAAAAAGGAAGCTATGTTATTAAGGTACAGTTATTACTTAACTACTCTTGAGAGAGAGAGAGAGAGAGAGAGAGAGAGAGAGAGAGAGAGAGAGAGAGTCCACTATCACAACAGCGCGTTACCATGGTGATAGTGCTCTCTCTCTCTCTCTCTCTCTCTCTCTCTCTCTCTCTCTCTCTCTCTCTCTCTCTCTCTCTCTCTCTCTCTCACATGTGATTTTGAAAAGGGAAGGCAAATCATCTGCGAATCTTTTAAAAAGTAGAAGATAAAAATGTTGAGAGACTAAGGGAGAAATAGAATTTATCGTACGTTTGGCAGCGCTGTCCATCCCTCTTTGAGAGAGTGGCGCCGAGACTTCACAACTGAGCCAGCAGGAAGCACTAAAATTATTGTCATGGAGTGTTTTATTTAGGAGTGAGTCTGTTTTTCATGAATTACTAAGAAATGCTGCAGTTCATTTTTTTTTCTTTTTGTTCAAAGGTTTACTGGATCATGTGAAAATTTTAAAATCTGAAAAATGTTTCCTGCTTAACACAGTATTATTTTTCATTTTATAAGTCTTTAATTATTTAACGTAACGAAATCAGAAATGTATCCCGTTAAAGGAAAGTTAATGTAATCTATAACGAGATACAGCAGACAACTACATATATTTTGTATAGGACACACCAGACACGTAAAGTAAAGCGATAGTGAACGACTGACTCATGCAGTGTGCTTACCTTTAAATGCAATTTATTCGTTTTGTTTACTTTTGACGCTTGGCCCCTTGTCGTAGCCAGCTACTAATACTTATTACAACAATCACATTTTCAGACCATCAACACTAAAAGCAAGTAAAGACAATTAAAATAATAAAAAGGCAACTTTTAAGAACATAAGAACATAAGAAATAAAGGAAGCTGCAAGAAGCGACCAGGCTTACACGTGGCAGTCCCTGTATGAAATATACCTACCTATTTCCATGTATTATCCCCATCCATAAACCTGTCTAATCTTCTCTTAAAGCTCTCTAATGTCCTAGCACTAACAACATGATTACTGAGTCCGTTCCACTCATCTACCACTCTATTTGAGAACCAATTTTTTCCTATCTCCTTCCTAAACCTAAATTTTTCAAGCTTGAACAAGTTATTTCTTGTTCTACCCTGGTTGCTGATCCTAAGAATTTTGCTTACATCCCCCTTGTTATAACCCTTATACCACTTAAAGACTTCTATCAGGTCCCCTCTTAACCTAGGTCTTTCTAAAGTATGTAAATTTAACAACTTCAATCTCGCCTCGTAAGGAATACTCCTCATCCCCTGTATCCTTTTAGTCATTCTCCTCTGTGCTGATTCTAATAGACCTATATCTTTCCTGTAATGTGGGGACCAGAACTGCACAGCGTAGTCTAGATGAGGTCTGACCAGCGCCAAGTATAACTTTAATATTACTTCCGGCCTTCTACTTTTAACACTCCTAAAAATGAATCCTAGTACCCTATTTGCCCTGTTTCTGGCTTCTATGCATTGTTTCCCTAGACGGAGTTCAGAGCTAACTATAACTCTTAAATCTTTCTCGTACCCTGTACCTACCAGAGTTTGGTTGTTTAATGTGTATCTATTGTGTGGGTTTCCTCTACCTACGCTAAATACCTTGCATTTATTGATATTAAATTGCATTTTCCATCTATCCGTCCATTCATTCATTCTATCTAAATCTGCCTGCAAGGCGATGGCATCCGATTCTGACCTAATTAATCTAGCTATCTTTGTGTCATCCGCAAATTTACTAACATCACTACTAATTCCACTATCCAAGTCATTGATATATATTAGAAATAACAATGGCCCTAATACTGATCCCTGTGGCACCCCACTAATTACATGACCCCACTCAGATTTCGAGCCGTTTATTACAACTCTTTGTCGCCTGTCACTAAGCCATAACCCTATCCAGCCTAACACCTTCCCATCTATCCCGTGTGCCCTAACCTTTCTCAGGAGCCTTTGATGGGGTACCTTGTCAAATGCTTTACTAAAGTCCAGATATAAGATGTCATAACTATCACCATTATCTACTGCCTCGTACACTTTACTGTAAAAACTTAAGTTTGTCAGGCAAGACTTCCCCTTCGTGAAGCCATGCTGTGACTGATTTATCAAGTTATGTTCGTCTAAATGTTCCCTAATGTTCCTCGCTATTATTAACTCTAACATTTTAACTACAGCTGAAGTTAAGCTGACAGGTCTATAGGTAGACGCTAAAGTTTTATCTCCTTTCTTAAAGATGGGTACTACATTAGCCTGCCTCCACATTACTGGTACCTCACCCGACTCCAGTGATTTCCTAAAGACAGAAACTAACGGCTCACTAATAATCTCTTTGCATTCCTTAAGTACTCTGGGATATATTTCATCAGGTCCTGGTGTCTTGAACTTTTTAGCCTATCTATCTCCTGTTCCACTATCTCCTTAGTTATGGAAATATTTGTGAGCTTCTCATTCTCATCTGCTCTAAACACCTGTTCACTATCTGGCATATCCTGCATGTTTTCCTGGGTGAAGACAGTTAAAAAATAATCATTCAGAAGTTTACTAATCTCCTCCCCAGAACTAACCAGCTCCCCATCTGCTGCCTTTAATGAACCTACAGTATCCTTATTCTTCGTCCTGTATACCTGATAAAATTCCTTGGGGTCCGTCTTCGCCTGGCTGGCTACCTTTAATTCATAATTGCCCTTAGTTTTCCTCGTTAACTTCCTGACTGTTCTAATTCATTACATTGTGTCCTCAAAACTTCTTCACCTGCCCTTAATCTCTTACATATATTTCTCTTACGCCCTATATAATGCTTTAACCTAGCAGTCATCCATTTAGGGTAATTTTTTTTTGTGATCTTATTGCCCTATACGGGATGTTTGCTAACTGACCTGTATGAACTTTATCTACGAAATATTTATACAATTCATCTTCATTTACCTCACCTAATCCCCTCATCTCGGCCCCTACCATCCTCTCCACTCCCTCATCTACTCCCCTCGACCTACCCTCTCTCATTTCAGCATGACCTGACATTCCAACATACTCACACCTATCTCCCACTTCTTTCCTCCTCCCCTTCTGGACACATCTTCCCTGCTCTTGTCCTGCACCCTCACGCCTCACCTCACCTCTCTCATCCTGCCTTATCTCTCTCTGAACTCCGTCCCTGACCTGACCTCACCCTGCATCCCTTGCCAGTCCACTCCTTGGAGGTACCTTTTTAATTCCTTAAAATCTGCTCTCCTTAAGTCATTTATTTTACTAATGTTTTTGCTTCTAAAAGTTTCTTCCCATTTTAAATTGTACCTAATTTCCCTATGGTCACTGTTACCTAGCTGTCCTCCAACCTCTACCTGCGTGACTGCTTCCTCCCTGTTAGTAAGAATTAAATCTAGAATATTATTCCCCCTTGTGGGTTCTACGACTACCTGTTTTAAAAAATTATTCTGAATTACCTTAAGAAATTCCTCTGCTTCCTTGTTACCCACCATCAGACTCCAGTCGATATTCCTAAAATCAAAATCTCCTACCACACATACCTGACTGTACCTGCCTGCTCTATTTAATTCCTGCCACAGTGAGGTGTTAATTTCCTCTGTACTGGTCGGTGGTCTGTAAACTATCCCTAGTACTACTGACTGCGATCCTTCCTTAATATCTACCCATATCGACTCTGCTTTGTTATCTGTTTTAATTCTACTGTTGATACAACACTGTAATGTGTCCCTAACGTATAACGCGACGCCTCCTCCTCTCCTGTTTTCCTTATCTTTATAGAACATTGTATAACCATCTATCTTAACCTCTGTATTAAATACTTTTCCTGACATATCTAACCAAGTTTCAGTTAAAGCAATGATATCAAATTTCTCTACACACGCTATTCCTCTAAGCAAGTTTATTTTATTCAGAATACTTCTACAGTTTGTGTAGTAAACACTTAAGCTATTTCTCACCTTCCCTGAGCTAGCTACCTTTCTAGATTTAACTAATTTGCCCCTCGCCTTCTCCTCACAACCCCCTTCTTCTCTCCCGACTAACGAAAAAAGCACTGGAGTGCAGTTACCTCCCGCTCGAGTGTTTCGGCCAAAACACGAACACCCTGGCGTGATAAATGCACTCCATCCCTGGCGTACAAGGTGTCCCTGCCATAGAAAAGGTTCCAGTTCTCGATGAACGTCCATCCATTACTCTTACAATGATTCGCTAGCCTGCGATTCACTGTAATAGCCCTGGACAGCCACTCAGCACCAACTCCCCTCCTCGGCAAGACACCACATACCACAGGGATCCCTCCCTTGTCCCTAATCCTGTCCAAAGACTGTCGAAACCTCCCTATAAGCTCCTCACTCCTGACCTTACCAAGCTCATTCCCTCCCGCACTGAAAAAAAAAACAATGGGCTTGGTCCCATCTTTTTCCAAGCACGTGTCTAGCCTATCAGCTACCTTCCCTATCCCGGCCCCCGGCAAACACACCCTCGACCTACGCTTCCTATCCCTAGCACAGAACGCACTAAGTGCCTAACCTGACTATCTCCAAACACAAGCACTCTACCTTGGGTCACGGTAACTGCATATGCCCCCTCCTTCTTGCCTCCTCCCGCTCTGTCCACCTCCTTCTCCTTCCCTTCCTCCAGCACATTGAAGGGATTCTTCGTCTCCACGCAAGGCGCCCTGAGGACCTTCACCCTCTTGGCTCCCCTGCACACAACCGACCACTGCTCCTCCGTCGCCTTACTAGGTAAGGTGACGGTGGGGCACGATCCTCCCACAGGTGATGAGATCCTCTCACAGAACTCAGCCTGCAGGTCTGAGATCCTCTCACGAAACTCAGCCTGCACCTCCGAGATCCTTCGATGGAACTCAGCCTCCACCTCTGACACCTTCGCAACGAAGGCCTCGAGAACAGGAGAACTAACACAACCAGACGACTCAGCAACACAAGGCGCCATGTCTACACTAGCCAGCTATATTAGCGTCAGGTCACTGCTCACTAAACACGTCCATTCACTAGGAACCCTGACTTGAGATTGCAAGAAAGGGAGGAAGCGACTGACCTGCAGGGTGTGCACTGGTGACCACCGTAGCTCCAAGAACAACATAGGAACACACGCTATTTTGCCGCAATGCAAGGCCAGCAGTTCACTCGATTCCTCCCTTTCCAATAAAAGTTGTCTTTTTAGCATTCTAATTTCCTTTACTTTTTTTTTTCAAAGCTGAGGGTCTGTATATATATATATATATATATATATATATATATATATATATATATATATATATATATATATATATATATATATATATATATATATATATATATATATATATATATATATATATATATATATATATATATATATATATATATATATATATATATATATATATATATATATATATATATATATATATACACATACACACATACATACATGTGTGTGTGTATATACATACATATGTAATAATAATAATAATAATAAACGGTTTATTCTTTAGGCAGTCAACAAAATGAAAATGTACATTGGGGGTGGGGAAATACTTGACATTAATCCAAAAGGTAAGTCAAATCTAGAAGGGACTACTGATTGATGGCTCGCACCATGGTGGGAATCGCACTGAGTCTGTACCGGTCCGTACGCGGCGCCTTTAGGGGCGTTATCTTATTGTGGTGTCTGGTGGCACGGGTCGGGCGAGGCGCGTCAGGCGGCAGCATGTTTCTGAGACGTGGATGATTCAGAAGTCCTCTTCCAAACTTCTCCAGAGCCTCACGGTACCTGGTGGATAGTCTGGACAGCCTCATGGTGTTCAGGGCTTCTTCATAGGTGGTGTATGCAGGGCCAAGGATGACTCTGCACACCCTTTTCTGCACACTCTCCAACTGTAGCTGTTGAGTTTGTGTGAGGGAGGAGGACCACGCTGGGGAGGCGTACATGAGTTTGGGGAGGATGAAAGTAAGATACACCCCCCTTAACTCATCTGTCGGCGTCCCCAGCGACCTGAGTCTGCGCAGCATGTACAGCCTGTAGGTAGCTGATCTTATGGTGCTGGCGACATGCTGCTTCCAGGTCAGCTGGTCGTCCACCGTGACTCCGAGGAGCTTGGCACATCGGACCACCTGGAGGGGGTGAGGGCCCACTGAGAGCTGGGGAGGGGGCACTGGTACAGAGGAGGTACAGAAATGCATCACCACAGTTTTGTTGTGGTTGATGGTCATCCTGCTCTCCTCCGTCCACGTCTGCAGCCGCTCCAGAATCGCTTGCAGTGGCGAGTAGTCCGGGTTCT
>NC_087192.1:11000000-11005000 GCF_035594125.1 Scylla paramamosain
ATCTCTCGAAATTGTCTTAGTAGGCTATTTGTCAGCATGTCGATAGCATGCTAGCAACTGGTTTTAAGACAAGTCTCACAGGTGACTATTATAACTTGCGTCGTCCATGACGGATTTCTCTGAATTTTCTTCCAGAGATGTTTTGCTAACAGACATTCTGAGATGTTATGTGTGTGTGTGCTGCTAACTAGTTGGCAGTTAGTATCCTGCCAAGATCCCAACTTGGTGTTGCCCAAACTTGGTGTTGTCCAAACCGACAGTCGTCACGAGCGACCAGAACTCTCATCACGACAGTCCACCATTCATCTTCGGTACTTGGCACCGAGACAGTGCCAACAGGAAACTAAATATTTCTAAAATAGCACCGGCAGTCTTCGTAACTCTCAAAGGAGGTCATAGCTGTCTGGAACAGTCTTGACAACTATCCCCAATCTCCCTCAGGCCTAAACTAGAGTTAACCGTTGGTGCAAACCCTTGGAGATTCTCGTGAAAGTAGCATAAAATACTTTTTTCGGATCCCTCACTCACAATTCCATATACCCTAACCCGTCGCCGGCTTACCATCCGGTGATTGTTTTTAAACTTTTTCCAGATCTTTCACAGTAATAGTCAGAACCTTGTGTGCTGTACCTCTGAGTTGTGGTTTCTGGCCCAGAGTCGACACAGTGTAAACGGGACTAAGGAAACCTAGAGTCATACAAAAACCGAAAGACAGCAATGACCATTTCGGCTTACACATATTTTCATTCCTTTTCAATATCTAGTGTGGTATTAGAAGAACAGAAATCAAGTTAATGTATGAAATACCATTAAGAACATTCCACTTACATGTAGACTAAAGAAATAACTTACAGTATATTACTCCGTACACACGCAGATGCTACAGTGGTATTGCAATCAAAATAAATAGATAAATCAAACAAAATAAACTAAATATATAAATAAATAAATACTTAAATAAATAATAAAAGTAAGAATAAGTAAATAAATAGGTAAATGGTGATCATAATCAGTATGCATCGCGGCACTCACCATCCGGGAGCGCCTTGGAAGGTAAGAATAATCCCACATTCCGGAGATTAATTCTTACGGCACGGATTGTATGAGTAAAATACAGTCTTTGAAAATCCGGGTTTTTGTCCCATTCATTGCCACTAATAAGCATTTCAGACCTATAGCTTTACGCCAGTGAATAAATTTCGCTTTCCTTGATTTTTTTTTTCTTATATCGGTAATAGTGCGGTTCGGATACTATCGTGCTGAATGTCAGAGTCGAACATTTTCGAAAAACTTTACAATGTGTCTGTCAAAAGCAAAGCCTTCATATTAGGAACAAAAATAACATAATCAAAATTCAAGTAGGTAAAAACTCTTCTCACGATGAGAGGAAATATTGTTTTGAAAGATCCTTATATGTACAAAGTTTCTTGAAAAAAATATTCAAAGATTTTATAAAATACAGGAAATCGTACAATAACTTAGTGTAGGTAAAAAAAAAAAAAATGTAACACACTTCCTTGAGGAAGAGGGAATGTTAATGAGACTAAAGCTATTGGCAAACAAAGGAATTACCAACAAAATTTTTTTTTTAAATCAAAGATACCAGAACGCAGGCTATTCTGGAACTGAATCACCCAAAAAATATGAAACACCACGGTGTAGAATTTCTACATCAGACACAGTTAAGTCGTCAGAAGTGAGAGACGAAACCTAAAATCAAATATTATTGAGCTCTTGGTGAAGTTCGAGTTAAGAGATAATAGCAAAGTTACGGCGGCTACCAGCAGAACAAAGTAATACGAAAAATAAAGAAAAAAAATTGTCGGTGGTATTTTTGACTAGATGCTATCGCTCATTAAATAAGTGAGTTGGTAATATTTGAAGATTACAAAAAGGATAAGTAGAGCTGCGACTTTTGAAAACATATGAGTTAATTGGGATCAGCAAGGCCATTCTACATTTAGATCAGAAGAAAACAGTTGAAAGAAATGTCTCCTTGCAGAAACCAATTACGTCTTTGTCTCTCTGAAGACAAGAAATTTCTGACAGGTCGAGATAATATGATGATAAATTTTACTTCTCAAGGATGTTATTGAATTTACCAGAAGCACTAAGACGCTTGCAACTATTTTACCTTCCTGACTGAGTTTAGACTGTTCTCTCTCGCAACTAAGTTCCACTACGTCAAGAATTCTGTTTGCACTTCAGTATTGTGTTAATTCAAAGAGTGTGTTGTTCACTAATCAGAGAGTAGCAAGTATGTTGATGCGTAATGTCATCGAGGTATTACAGATTTTTTATATACTTTCAGTTGATTGTAAATTTACATCTTTGGGGCTTGTAGTTTTCGCGACTTCCTTCGTGTGATAAATGCCTAGGCTTATAAACTAGAATGCTTCTATTTTCTTCGACACGGTTTTACTTGGAAAAAAATGTGCGTGTATATATACAACAAGAACAACAACAACAACAACAACAACAACAACAACAACAATAATAATAATAATGATAAAAACATATTAATGCTGGACACATAGCATTCTCAAGAAAGGTAACTAAAAAGCTTCCACGGAAACATACACAGCGCTTCGAAAGATAATTTCAGTTGGTGAGTGAAATATCATTTTAGGCATGTGAGGAAGATGAGCAGCAATTGAGCGATTTAGCAATAAATCATTCGCATTGATAGAGAGAGAGAGAGAGAGAGAGAGAGAGAGAGAGAGAGAGAGAGAGAGAGAGAGAGAGAGAGAGAGAGAGAGAGAATGTGGTGGTGTTCTATAGATCTAAAAGCCGAATTCAAGACGATGAACACAGATGGAGTCACAAAAGAATACATATAGTGATGATAACAAAAATAATAAAAATAACAATAATAATAATAATAATAATAATAATAATAATAATAATAATAATAATAATAATAATAATAATAACAGTAATATTAAAAATAATAACTAGTGGGATCCATGGATATACCTCGGTATGATAATTTAACTATTACAACATCTGATATGTATACTAAAGAGGAGGAGGAGGAGGAGGAGAAAGGGGAAGAAGAGGAGGAAGAAGAAGAGGAGAAGTAGAAGGAGGAGGAGATGGAGGAGGAGGAGGAGGAGGAGGAGGAGGAGGAGGAGGAGGAGGAGGAGGAGGAGGAGGAGGAGGAGGAGGTGGAGGAGGAGGACGAGGAGGAGGAGGAGGTGGTGTAGACTGTAGAGGACCAATCCTCCTCTCTCTCTCTCTCTCTCTCTCTCTCTCTCTCTCTCTCTCTCTCTCTCTCTCTCTCTCTCTCTCTCTCGATCACTTTTTATCCAAATCCATCACCTACCCCACTCCCCTCTCACTCTCTCTCTCTCTCTCTCTCTCTCTCTCTCTCTCTCTCTCTCTCTCTCTCTCTCTCTCTCTCTTTCTCTCTCTCTCTCTCACATCCCCATCTCTCTTCGAATCCGTGGATATACCATGATATGGTAATTTAATTGCAACGTTTGGCATTTAAGTGGGCCATTTTTTTTATTTATTTATTTTTTTATTTTATTTATTTTTTTTTCGTCCTTAGTGACCCTGTTACATAAAGAAATATGTGACTGCTGCCTCTCTTGATAGCGCCAGGCAAGGCTGCCGCACCACCTCTTTGACCCCACAGTGTGTCTACACACACACCACACAACACTGCCTACACGCACAGATAGCCCAGAGCTAACGGTCACCACTACTACTCTCGACCTGTGACGGGCTGTGTTTGGAGAGGGCCTTGTCAAGTATTGATCACCATCGGGAACTAAAGTACCAGAGATCAATGTTGCAAGGGGAAACCAGCGTACGGCGTCCCTACAGGGAAAGTATGCTATCTCAGTGGATTGAACGGAGCTGGGGCCTGATTGACTGCTGCCTCCCTAGAAAGCGCCAGGCAAGGCTGCCGCACCACCCATTCGACATACACACTGTGCATCCATGTACACAAGGCACACACCACATTATATTTACCAAGCTTTAACACCTCCCCCCACAAACACTAGTAGTCAGACGTAGATTACATTTTTCCTTTTCACTCTCTACTAAAATTCCATGTGGTTTTTCAATATCACATGGTTTCGCCTTTTTTCCTGCCAGCCTCGGCTGGAGGGAGGGGTGGGTGGGGAGGAGCCTTCTGCTTTGCTGTCCTGTCTCTATCACTGGTAGTTAGTAAATAGTCTCAATAAACAGCCTAGTAAGGACCTCAGGGTCTGTTGCTGTTTGTCTTCCTTTGTATTCCTTTGTATTCCTTTGTAAATAAATGACGCTTAAGAGGAAGAGGAAGAAGAGGAGGAGGATAATAAGGAGGAGGAGGAGGAGGAATAAGAAGAGGAAGTGTAAAGGAAGGATGAAAGAAGGAAGGAGGAGGTGTAAAGGACTTAGTAAAAAAATGTGTAGATGTGATACCAAGGGTGACATAAGGTGGAAAGAAAGAACGAAGGAAGCTACAACAGTATCAATATATGCTATATGATCATAACGATACTACTACTACTACTACTACTACTACTACTACTACTACTACTACTGCTACTACTACTACTAGTACTACTACTACTACTTAATAATACCTCCACCCCATGTTTATTGATGTGTCAATTAGGGGCTCCATTACTTGGAGGTCATTAGCCCCAGCTCCCGCTAATGACTGTGGCATCCAACCATATCTAATACTCTATAATATACACATTAGTTGTTAACTATAAATTCATTCTACCTCTACTCTATCTACTCTTATACCACTCTCCACCACTGTAGCCTCGCAGTCGAGGCCTCCTAAGTCTGCAGGTATGGGAGTGGAATGCCTTGTCCCCCTGAGACACAGGAGGGCAGATCTGAGGAGGGAGAATGAGAGACGGCACCTCATCCATGCGACGACATGGCTCCTTGGCTGGTGCTTCTTTTCTGCCATTAGGTCGGCTAGTCTTGAGTAGAAGTACTGAGCCTTGGAGCCCATCCCGCCAGATGTGGTGAAGACCAGAGGTGTGAAG
>NC_087192.1:11010000-11015000 GCF_035594125.1 Scylla paramamosain
TTTGTTCCCTAATTTCTTTTAATGTGTACTATTGTAATTTGTTTGTGAGTTAACATTATTATTGATATATTCTGTTATTATATGGAATAATTGTGTTTTCTACCCCAACACTGATCTGGTATTGAGGTGATTCCTGGCGAGCCGTGCCAAGGTAAGTGTATTGTGAGAGGGTTTAATAGCTGACGATTTCGGATAGGTCGGGTAGGTACTCTAAGCCTTTAAAAATCCAGACCTTTAAAATTTTCTGGGATCAGTGTAACGTCCACTTTCTTGGAAAGATAACAGGGATCGTGACATTAGTTACTAAAGTAAACGTGGGAGCATGAAAGACAAAACAAATTTTTGGAACATCGAAGTGCAAAAAAGCAGAGATCTACATTTAAAGGACAAGGAACAAAGAAAAAAGGCCACAGCAGCTCAATATGTGTAGAGTACAAGAAATAATTAAAGAGAAATGAGGTAATGGAAAGGGAGATGAGCAAGAAAACTTCTGGATGAAAAATCTGGTAAAACTTGAGGAGCAAGATATTGACAGGGCAGCGATAAATTATTGGCTTGAAAATATTGAATTAAAAAGGAAAAATTAATATAGTCCGACATACAGGCAAAGCTGTATGTGTGTGTGTGTGTGTGTGTGTGTGTGTGTGTGTGTGTGTGTTTCTTCGCACCCCGCTGCGATAAATGTTTGTACCTAGAAAAAAACTAACGAGGACTGTGTTGAAGAAAAAAAAAAATTACAGCAGAAAATATATACATGATGCATTTTTCCTCTGGCGTTCAGCGCACAGTTTGTTATGGAGAAGCAGTGCAAATTTTTTTTTCTTTTTTTTTTTAGAATGAATGAGTTACCTTAAGATCCAGATTTGCACTCGGTGTCCGGCATCATTATTCAGAACATTAGACTCCACATCCATTATTTACGCGAGGATTTATTGCTCTGCCACTCTTTCTTGCGACACATCACCATCAACAAAATTCCCTCTCTTACACTTATTTCATAACTAAATTGAGCCATCATCAAATATCTTTCTTTTCACTAAAAAGACAATTCCATCTGTTTTCTTTTCGCTTTTTCATATTCTCTTCTCCCTTCACCCTCTCATTAACACCTACTCTGCATCATGAGCTGCCCTTTTCCAACTCTCTTCCGCCCCTTCATGTTTTCTCCTCCCAGTGACAGCCACTTGGAGACATTCACTGCGACCACAAGTGTGTTTTCGAGATGCCGAGTGGAGAAGAAGACTGCGAACTGGAGACGACCGCGGATAGCGACTGAAGAGAGAGAGAGAGAGAGAGAGAGAGAGAGAGAGAGAGAGAGAGAGAGAGAGAGAGAGAGAGAGAGAGAGAGAGAGAGAGAGAGAGAGAGAGATGGTTGTACCCCGGCCAATTGAGATTAAGAGACATACGCACTTACATAATGCCGGAGGTTGTACTCGAGACCCACGGTGGTGTACGAGGGACGTGTATGTACTCTTGACAAGACACGCGCAAAAACTACGTACATTGTTCTTTAGCCCTCTTTTCACCCTTACTGTCATCTCTACACTCACCCATCATCACTATCGCATACTACCAACACCACGACCACCACTGTCACTATTACCACCAACAGACTTCACCAGAGAGAGAGAGAGAGAGAGAGAGAGAGAGAGAGAGAGAGAGAGAGAGACTATCACCATTATCAAACCGAACCAATATCACACCCACCATTACCACTACCTGCACCGCCCCACTGTCGCAGCCATTACCACTTCTTTGACGCTTGTAATTGATGAGGATGTTTGCAGGTGAAAAGGTGGCATCGCAAACACCTAATTCACCTGAGGGAGTCATTAATGAGGTTCACTATCAGCACACCTTGCACGATAACACTCATGGACGCTCTGCCGAATACAACACGTCTCGCGGGAAAAGAACACTAATTGGCTGATTTCTGTCAATAACATTCGCCGCTTCGTAATCAAGGTATTGTTGCCGTCATTGTGGGTTTTTCTGACATGGTGAGGTTGATGGTGAGAATGGTGGTGGTGAAAGTGATAACTGCAGTCATTCTTGTTACTGTATGGAGTAATAATAATAATAATAATAATAATAATAATAATAATAATGATAATAATAATAATAATAATAATAATAATAATAATAATAATAATAATAATAACAATAATAATAATAATAATAATAATAATAATAATAATAATAACAATAATAGTTATTATTATTATTTTTATTATTATTATTATTATTATATTATTATTATTATTAGAAGTAGGGGTAGTAATAATAGTAGTAGTAGTAGTAGTAGTAGAAATAGTAGTAGTAGTAGTAGTAGTAGTAGTAATAGTAGTAGTAGTAGTAGTAGTAGTAGTAGTAGTAGTAGTAGTAGTAGTAGTAGTAGTAGTAGTAGTGGTAGTAGTAGTAATTGTAGTAACAGTAGTAGTAAAAGTAGTGGTAGTAGTAGTAGTAGTAGTTTTTTTTTTTTTATGTAAGAAGGACACTGGCCAAGGGCAACAAAAATCAATAAAAAAAATGCCCACTGAAATGCCAGTCCCGTAAAAGGGTCAAGGCAGTGGTAAAAAATTGGTGGATAAGTGTCTTGAAACCTCCCTCTTGAAGGAATTCAAGTCATAGGAAGGTGGAAATACAGAAGCAGGCAGGGAGTTCCAGAGTTTACCAGAGAAAGGGATGAATGATTGAGAATACTGGTTAACTCTTGCGTTAGAGAGGTGGACAGAATAGGGGTGAGAGAAAAAAGAAAGTCTTGTGCAGCGAGGCCGCGGAAGGAGGGGAGGCATGCAGTTAGCAAGATCAGAAGAGCAGTTAGCATGAAAATAGCGGTAGAAGACGGCTAGATATGCAACATTGCGGCGGTGAGAGAGAGGCTGAAGACAGTCAGTTAGAGGAGAGGAGTTGATGAGACGAAAAGCTTTTGATTCCACCCTGTCTAGAAGACCAGTATGAGTGGAACCTCCCCAGACATGTGAAGCATACTCCATACATGGACGGATAAGGCCCTTGTACAGAGTTAGCAGCTGGGGGGGTGAGAAAAACTGGCAGAGACGTCTCAGAGCACCTAACTTCATAGAAGCTGTTTTAGCTAGAGATGAGATGTGAAGTTTCCAGTTCAGATTATAAGTAAAGGACAGACCGAGGATGTTCTGTGTAGAAGAGGGGGACAGTTGAGTGTCATTGAAGAAGAGGGGATAGTTGTCTGGAAGGTTGTGTCGAGTTGATAGATGGAGGAATTGAGTTTTTGAGGCATTGAACAATACCAAGTTTGCTCTGCTCCAATAAGAAATTTTAGAAAGATCAGAAGTCAGGCGTTCTGTGGCTTCCCTGCATGATATGTTTACCTCCTGAAGGATTGGACGTCTATAAAAAGACGTGGAAAAGTGCAGGGTGGTATCGTCAGCGTAGGAGTGGAGAGGGCAAGAAGTTTGGTTTAGAAGATCATTAATGAATAATAAGAAGAGAGTTGGTGACAGGACAGAACCCTGAGGAACACCACTGTTAATAGATTTAGGAGAAGAACAGTGACCGTCTACCACAGCAGCAATAGAACGGTCAGAAAGGAAACTTGAGATGAAGTTACAGAGAGAAGGATAGAAACCGTAGGAGGGTAGTTTGGAAATCAAAGCTTTGTGCCAGACTCTATCAAAAGCTTTTGATATGTCCAAGGCAACAGCAAAAGTTTCACCAAAATCTCTAAAAGAGGATGACCAAGACTCAGTAAGGAAAGCCATAAGATCACCAGTAGAGCGGCCTTGGCGGAACCCATACTGGCGATCAGATAGAAGGTTGTGAAGTGATAGATGTTTAAGAATCTTCCTGTTGAGGATAGACTCAAAAACTTTAGATAGGCAGGAAATTAAAGCAATAGGACGGTAGTTTGAGGGATTAGAACGGTCACCCTTTTTAGGAACAGGTTGAATGTAGGCAAACTTCCAGCAAGAAGGAAAGGTAGATGTTGACAGACAGAGCTGAAAGAGTTTGACTAGGCAAGGTGCAAGCACGGAGGCACAGTTTCGGAGAACAATAGGAGGGACCCCATCAGGTCCATAAGCCTTCCGAGGGTTTAGGCCAGCGAGGGCATGGAAAACATCATTGCGAAGAATTTTAATACGTGGCATGAAGTAGTCAGAGGGTGGAGGAGAGGGAGGAACAAGCCCAGAATCGTCTAAGGTAAAGTTTTTAGCAAAGGTTTGAGCAAAGAGTTCAGCTTTAGAAATAGATGTGATAGCAGTGGTGCCATCTGGTTGAAGTAGAGGAGGGAAAGAAGAAGAAGCAAAGTTATTGGAGATATTTTTGGCTAGATGCCAGAAATCACGAGGGGAGTTAGATCTTGAAAGGTTTTGACATTTTCTGTTAATGAAGGAGATTTTGGCTAGTTGGAGAACAGACTTGGCATGGTTCCGGGCAGAAATATAAAGTGCATGAGATTCTGGTGATGGAAGGCTTAAGTACCTTTTGTGGGCCACCTCTCTATCATGTATAGCACGAGAACAAGCTGTGTTAAACCAAGGTTTAGAAGGTTTAGGACGAGAAAAAGAGTGAGGAATGTACGCCTCCATGCCAGACACTATCACCTCTGTTATGCGCTCAGCACACAAAGACGGGTCTCTGACACGGAAGCAGTAGTCATTCCAAGGAAAATGAGCAAAATACCTCCTCAGGTCCCCCCAACTAGCAGAGGCAAAACGCCAGAGGCACCTTCACTTAGGGGGATCCTGAGGAGGGATTGGAGTGATAGGACAAGATAAAGATATGAGATTGTGATCGGAGGAGCCCAACGGAGAAGAAAGGGTGACAGCATAAGCAGAAGGATTAGAGGTCAGGAAAAGGTCAAGAATGTTGGACGTATCTCCAAGACGGTCAGGAATACGAGTAGGGTGTTGCACCAATTGCTCTAGGTCATGAACGATAGCAAAGTTGTAGGCTAGTTCACCAGGATGGTCAGTGAAGGGAGAGGAAAGCCAAAGCTGGTGGTGAACATTGAAATC
>NC_087192.1:11022500-11055000 GCF_035594125.1 Scylla paramamosain
ATCTATTGAAAGTGGTGTTCCTCAGGGATCTGTCCTATCACCCACTCTTTTCCTATTATTTATCAATGATCTTAACCAAACTTCTTGTCCTATCCACTCCTACGCTGGTGATACGACCCTGCACTTTCCCATGTCTTTTCATAGACGTTCAGTCCTTCAGGAAGTAAACATTTCACGCAGGAAAGCCACAGAACGCCTGACTTCTGATCTCTCTAAAATTTTGATTGGGGAAGAGCAAACCTGGTATTGCTCAATGCCTCAAAAACTCAATTTCTCCATCTATCAACTCGATACAACCTTCCAGACAACTATCCCCTCTTCTTCAATGACGCTCATCTGTCTCCCTCTTCTTCACCGAACATCCTCGGTCTGTCCTTTTCTTATAATCTAAATTGGAAACTTTACATCTCATCTCTAGCTAAAACAACTTTTATGAAGTTAGGCATTCTGAGACGTCTCCGCCAGTTTTTCTCACTCCCCCTCAGTTGCTAACTATGTACAAGGGCCTTATCCGTCCTTGTATGGAATATCCTTCACATGTCTCGAGGGAGTTCCACTCATACCGCTCTTTTAGACGGAGTGGAATCAAGAGCTTTTCGTCTCATCAATTCCTCTCCTATAATTGACTGTCTTCAGCCTCTTTCACATTGCCTCAATGTTGCATCTTTAGCTGTCTTCTCCTGCTGCTTTCATGCTAACTGCTTTTCTGATCTTGCTCCTCCCGCGGCCTCGCTGCACAAGACTTTCTTATTTCTCTCACCCTTATTCTCTCCACCTCTCTAATGCAATAGTTAATCAATATTCTCATTCATTCCTTTCTTTGGAAAACTCATGAACCTCCTGCCTTCTTCTGTATTTCCACCTTCCTATGACTTGAATTCCTTCAAGAGGGAGGTGTCAAGACACTTATCCAATTTTTTGACCACCGCTTCGGACCTTTTTCGGTGACCGGTATCTCAGTGAATTTTTTTTTTTCTTTTTACTGGATTATTGTTGCCCTTGGCCAGTGTTCATCCTATATATATATATATATATATATATATATATATATATATATATATATATATATATATATATATATATATATATATATATATATATATATATATATATATATATATATATATATATATATATATATATATATATATATATATATATAACATGTGGCGAGAGTAAAGCTTTGGATACATTATAGTATCTTGACAAGACTCTCTCAGCAGGCTGAACAACCGTAAACAAAAACTCGTAATAAATGAGAAAGCATCCAAATAAACAAACATACGAGTAATTGTTTGTGAGCCACAAGGGTCAGTTTTAGAACCCATCTTCCTCTTAGCTTATATAACTAACATTGATGAAAGTCTTCCTGGTAAAATATTAAAGTTTGCTGATGACATCAAAATTGTGAATACTGTACTCTCTAACGAAAACGTAAAATAAATATAAAAAATAAAAAATAAAAGAATAATTAAAATGAATAAATAAATTAAATAATAGAATAAATAAATAAATAAATACATATATAAAATAAAATAAATAAATAAGTTATCGGAGTGGGGACAAACTTGGCAAATGTGTTAATTCAGAGAAGTGCTTCATACGAGTATAGTATATCAAATGACAAAGCAAACTATACAACGAATAGTAATAATAATAGTAGTAGTAATAGTAATAGAGTGGTAGATGAATGGAACGGACTCAGCAATCATGTTGTTAGTGCTAAAACACTAGGGAGCTTTAAGAGAAGATTAAATGGGTTTATGGATGGGATGATAGGTAGAAATAGGTAGGAATATTTCATACAGGGACTGCCACGTGTAAGCCTGGTGGCTTGTTGCAGCTTCCCTTATGTTCTTATGTTCTTAACTTAAAAGCGTAGATAGAGAGACCGATACAAGAGTAATATTATCGAGAAACTTAAAACTCAATCAACAATGTCCAGAAGTCATAAAGGAAGCAAACTTTTGAGTATAATGATGCAATCCTCGCTCTGTGTGACTCCTTGGTTCGTCCTCTTATGAAATATTGTGTTCGTATGGTGCTCATACTACCAAAAAAGATATATATACATAAGAAAGGGTCTAACATATGTTTACTAAAATTATATCAGGCCTAAGGAACAAACCATAGGCAGAGCAACTTACTAATAAAATCTACTTAATGTAATCCAACGAAGATTAAAAGACGACCTAGTTCAAGTATTTAAGATCATCACAGACATCGATAATATAGACAGTAGTAATTACTTCACGATCGAACATTCAAATTACCCGCGAGGAAACGGATACATTATTGTTGGCAAATCATTTAACTCTCACAAATTCCCCAAAAATATTTTTAATAGTCTTCAGTTCGTGGAATTTGCTTCTTGAAACGTGGTTGATTGCAACACCGTAGATACCTTTAACCGTCTGGATATTATTTTTACCCCAAATCAGGGGTTGTCATCGTTTGTTAGAGATTAACTTTCTTGCCTTCAGGCAATGAGGGCATCTCATTCCATCAATTTTCATGCCTTCGTATAAAATTTCCTTCGGGATTTTTTTTTTATTTTTTCTACCTTTTAAGATATTTACTTCCTATCTGTTTCCTGTACGGCTTATGCCGGTGAGAGTGGAGGGTGGTGACAAAGCCTTCTGATTTGCTGTCCTTTTCTTTTACTATTACTTTCTCGGTAGTCCTAAGGCCACGCACCTTGCGAGGACCGCAAGGTCTGTAGTAAACTGTGTATCTAAGTAATTCCGTCCCCACCCCCTCTCTCTCTCTCTCTCTCTCTCTCTCTCTCTCTCTCTCTCTGACACACACACACACACACACACACACACACACACACACACACACACACTAACAACAAGAACAACAACAACAACTACACTACCACCGCCACCACCACCACCACCAACAGCAACAACAACAACAACAACAACAACAACAACAACAACAAAAGCAGCTCATGAAAAGCAATAATGACAACAGCAAGAAAAAAAACAAAAATGAGAACAATAACAAAAGCACCACTAACACCACCACCACCACCAACAACAATAACAACAATACCACCATTACCACCACCACCACCACCACCACCACCGCTACCATCATCATCACCACCAGCAACAACAACAACAGCAACAACATCACCGTAGAAATTGTTTTTCTTTCTCTTCCAGCTGTTTTCACATCCTGTTTATACACATGAGTAGTAATATGCAGTTATTATTTGAAAATTGGAAGAATAAGCGTGCCAGTGACATAGAGGTCGTGATCTTTGGATGAATGGTGAAACATTCAAGCACATATCAAGCGCCAGTGAAAACGATCACTGATCTCTATGATGAAGAGCTATATGATGACTTTATTGTTACGCCTCAGGTCTCGGTGGGAGGTGAAACTTCTTAACCGTGTGAAGCTCCATACTTGATGTTGAGGACAGGAGATGCAATATATCATCAGCGACACATTTTCCCCCTTCAGTGCCTCACTTCTCTGGCTGAGTCGAGGCAATATGAAAGGAGCCTGAAATATTTGAAATCTATCCGCGTAAGTGAAAAAGAAAGTTTTATATTGAGATGTGAAAGGAAAGTCTTCAGTTATAGCGAACCGAAAGTCTTGCCAGACCAAACAGACTCTAAAGAAGTGTGGATGCATACAGACAAACTAGAAGTTTCGCGAAATTAAAGTTCCCCTTTTGTCTGTGAAAAGAATAACATTTATTTATTTTATTTTATTTATCATTATTATTATTATTTTTTTTTTTTTTTGTGCCTCAGGACGCATCAGTGCTAGTGGTGGTCAGGTCCAGTACTCTATAAACCTAATTTTTTTTTTTTCCTACAAGATACATAATTATTCCCTTCTGTGTTATGTGTGTGTGTGTGTGTGTGTGTGTGTGTGTGTGTGTTTTGCTACGCTACCAGAGAGTAAAAGTCTTTCTCAATTATATCCTGTTCTCCACACGTCTTTTACTAGACTTTGTTTCTCTAAGTCTGGCACAGTAGTTTCACTACGAGAAAACACGCGAACACGGAAGTACTGGATAATGCTTAAACTCGCTGACTGGATGACGTATTCCTGGCTTTCTGAAAACGTGCAGCAGACTCTACATTCTTGCAAAAAAAAAAAAAAATGTTTTTCACTAACCGAAGTCTACATGTACAAACAGACAAGTATCTTATAAATGACTAATAGTTTTGGTCATAATACAAAACCAGTTTGTTGCACCATTTGAAAAGAAAGCGTGAACACTTCAGTCAATCAGCAAGTGAAATCATACTCCAGTGATAAAGGTACTATGTTCGGGTGCCGTCAAATGACACTATTACCATGCCAAATTCGGCGTCAAAATGTACAGCAGTATTATGCAATTCAACAGGTATCCTTGTTATAGACAAAAAGGGTTTCTGGTGTTTATTCTTTCTGTGTAATCCTCTGCACCTAACTAGCTATAAGAAATAACAGTTTTGTGAATAATATAATTCAATAACAATGATTAACAAAATTTTACATAAGCCAGTAAAGCTGCAGTAAAAGCAATAAGGCAACACCCATAACTAAGTGAAATGTTGTTATACCAGTAAAGTACCACGTGCATTGCTAGAAATCATAACTATTAATCATCAACCGGGCTAAATACCTCACATATATTTGTCAAGTGATTTACGAGCTAAGGGTACAAGAATGCAGAGAGAGAGAGAGAGAGAGAGAGAGAGAGAGAGAGAGAGAGAGAGAGAGAGAGAGAGAGAGAGAGAGAGAGAGAGAGAGAGAGAGAGAGAGAGAGAGAGAGAGAGATGAGGACAGGGAAACGGTATTCTGCCATGCACGAACTTATGATATTTTTTTATTAATTAACACTCCAACACATTCAGCAGCCTTGACAAGTGCAGGTATTGCGTCAATAGATAATAGATAACGTTGCTTTATCACTGATTAGCATATACCAGCACAAAGAAGCAGTGTGCATAAGTACGCTACGAGCACACACAAATGTTGTGCAGTGATCTAAATTGAGATGTCTCAGTAATGTCAAAACCTAGAAAAAAAATATGTGAATATGATAGATGGAGGTAGCTGCCAGGTACTGCGTTTTTACCTGAAACATTTTGTGAAATATGACATTACTACTTCGGCCAACTACAGTACATATGCATTAGTAGTCCCACATGTATTTGGTAGCATATGTCAGCAGGGTAAGGACACACTCTTTCATGGCGGCGCAGCGCTGGCCACTGTGAGTGTGGTTCAGGGATACTTGTCTTTATCCTCACTGATGGCCGAGGTTCAACAATGGAGGAGACACCAGTAATACATATGTGTTCCCATGTATATTATTGAGCATGTTTTCCTTTGGCTAATAGATCCTAACTAGGTTTCAAGGATTCTTTATTAATGAAATAAATGAAGTGTTTTTGTTAAGACTCTTCACTCATTGGCCTGTCTGCACTGCTGCTCCCCGCGTGACTCTCATGCCCCTCTCCACCTCACCCCTCTCTCAATAACCTCTTCACCTTCATCCCTCTAATCAGATCTCTCTCTCTCTCTCTCTCTCTCTCTCTCTCTCTCTCTCTCTCTCTCTCTCTCTCTGTATGTCTGTATCTATCAGTCTGTCACCATTTCTCTCTCTCTCTCTCTCTCTCTCTCTCTCTCTCTCTCTCTCTCTCTCTCTCTCTCTCTCTCTCTCTCTCTCTCTCTCTCTCTCTGTATGTCTGTATCTATCAGTCTGTCGCCATTTCTCTCTCTCTCTCTCTCTCTCTCTCTCTCTCTCTCTCTCTCTCTCTCTCTCTCTCTCTCTCTCTCTCTCTCTCTCTCTCTCTCGTCCTCATTACACATTTTACTCATTAGCAAATATTGGACATTGGGGCTTCAAACGTTCCCTCTTGTGTCATGCTTGAAATAGTCATCTCAGGTGTTCCTCAGCGAAGGACGTCCGAACATCCTCTCTAAACACACAATGGTTTCCACGCATTGTTTAAATTAAACAAAATTAAATTAACATATACTAGTTCTTCGGAAACTTAAGAATTCTTCTTTCATTTGTAATATGATAAGAAACCGAACGAAAATTGCATACATTTGAAGTTATGTTTCGCTTTGTCACTTCGTCCCCTGAAAAGCAGAGACAAGGCTGATTGTTTTATTTTTTTTCACATTTCTCTCTCTCTCTCTCTCTCTCTCTCTCTCTCTCTCTCTCTCTCTCTCTCTCTCTCTCTCTCTCTCTCTCTCTTCTCCTGTCTCCTCTTGTCTTACTTTTTCAATATTTGTTTTCTTTCATTCCCTCCTCTCCCTCTTTCTTCATATTCTCCTGAACTCCCTCCTCGATTCTCCTCATCGTCGTTCTTTTACTTTCCTTCCTTGCTGCTCGTTTGACATCATGCATTTCCTCTTTCTCCTTACTTTATTTTGTCTGCATCCCCGTCTATATTCTCTCTCTCTCTCTCTCTCTCTCTCTCTCTCTCTCTCTCTCTCTCTCTCTCTCTCTCTCTCTCTCTCTCTCTCTCTCTCTCTCTTTCTGTGTGTGTGTGTGTGTGTGTGTGTGTGTAAGAGTAACTGATATTGGATAAAATGTCTAGCATCAATCCTCATTTTGAAATGTTTTAAAAGTCTTCTCCTGAACTGGATTTTAACCCTTTGTGGCTTTAAAATAGGACTACATCTCCATGTTCCCATACACATATACACTCTCTGACGGCATGTCCCTCTGAGCACCTCAGGTCGGCAAACCAATAATGTCAAAGGTATATATTGAAGGCAGTTTTTCTCACTATTTGTCACGCGAAAGATTAGTAATAGTGCCTTAACTTTTTTTCGTGTTAGCTCAAGGTAAAAATATTACTATTCAACAAACTTTGTTTGTATTCATGTTATCTATCATTTGCATATACATTCCTTGCAAACCGAGACATACAGCTCGGTTAAGGCCAAAGGGAGGTCCCACCCATGACGATTCTAAGTCAATGTTTGGCCAGCACAGATATACAGAAACCAATGCCAAAGCAAGCAATATATTTCCTAAACCTATCTCTCGCCACGGATCTCGGATCCGGGCCCCTGAATTTTTGCCTCCGCTTTCGTTACGAAAAATCTTGTAAACACTTTTATCAGAAAATATGATAAATAACAGACGGTCAGGGCCGGCTGCTCGGAATATCTTTGAAGAAGAGGAGAAAGATGAGGAAGAGGAAGAAAAAGAGGAGGTGGAGGAGGAGGAGGAGGCAGAGGAGGAGGAGGAGGAGGAGGAAGAGGAGCAAGAGAGAAGTGTATTTTTTAAGAAGGAAGGGATCCGATGCCTCGGAAGGAGTGTTACCATGGATACAAGGAAGTTGCAGCATCGCTATTATACACTAATTATGCTCACTTGATATTTTTTGCATCAAAAACCTCACCACACTTGAGTCCGACTTTGGTCTATTACACGCATGTGCCATAACTGTTCTCAGGTTGAAATTTCTATGAGGAAACACTTTACAATATCAATCAGCGACTTCACAGCAAGAATGAACTCCTGTCGATTATCAAATTACTTTGTTTTTCATTTGCATAATTATAGCAGAAACTACTCTGGTAGTTTTATTCTCTCATTAACATAAGAGTGTCCTGAAAATAATGTTTAAAGCTAGTTTACATGATTTTACATGACATTTGATTTACTTAACATATTAATTAAAAAAACCTCTCACACATTCTCCTGGAGAAAACCGCAGACCTGGATTCTTATATTTTTGAGCTGCTTTTTTGTCATTTAATCCAAAAGAATAATGAAAGCCATTTGTAAAATTCAGTGCAATTTTTATGAAAATTCATACATCCACACAGAGAAAGTTAGGACTGTGCAAGAAATGGAAGTCTGACTGACAGCAAATGTTCTTAATACAGGAAGAAAAAAACGATTAGAAGCTAAACGTTGATGGGAAGAGGAATGGAGAAACTTTGGCGGAAAATATGTAGGAAAATCGACGCTATACTTTAAGATTTTAGTTTTGTTTCATTGTTAGATGTTTGCACACACACACACACACACACACACACACACACACACACACACACACACACACACACACACACACACACACACAAGCATGCACACACACACACACAAGCATGCACACACACATTTTCTCAACAGCTACAGCTGGAGAGTGTGCAGAAAAGGGCGTGCAGGGTCATCCTTGCCCCTGCCTACACCACCTATGATGAAGCCCTGACCACCCTGAGTCTGTCCAAACTATCCACCAGGCACCGAGAGGCTCTGAAGAAGTTTGGAAGGGGACTACTGCATCATCCACGTCTCAGAGACATGCTGCCGCCTGACGCGCCTCGCCCGGTCCGTGACACCAGACACCACAACAAGATAACGCCCCTAAAGGCGCCGCGCACGGACCGGTACAGCCTCTGCGCGATTCCCACCATGGTGCGAGCCATCAATCAATAGTATTTCCCTTCTAGATTAGACTTACCTTTAGGATTAATGTTAAGTATTTCTCCATCCCCTCTGTACATTTTCAGTTTGTTAACTGCCTGAATAATAAACCGTTTATTATTACTATTATTATTATTATTATTACACACACACACACACACACACACACACACACACACACGTGTCTCCCTGTGTGAGCATTCTCTTAGCGCCTCACTCAATAACATCAGCAGGACAGAGTTTACAAAGGGGCATGCAAGATTATCCTGGGACTTGCTTATATCAACTGCCACACAGCCTGTGCCACAATGGGGCTGCCGAGGCTGTGTGAGGCACCGCGAAATTATGCAAAAAAAATTAGGGGAAGACTTACTCCGTTTCACGCATCATCGTCATCATCCCTCGCGTCGGCTACCACACAGACACAGCAACAAGTTAACAGCGATCAGGGCTAGCAGTGAAGACATCAACGAGGCGCCATCCAGGCGTTGTGACTAATTTACTATAGTATATAAAAATTTTAGTTAGCTTTAAAGTTTACATTAAGCTAAGAGCGTTTACCTTTTATCTATCTATTATTATTATTTTTTTTTTTCATTATTTCTCCATACTGTATATTTTCACTTTAACTGCCATATAATTAAATTTATTATTGCTGTTGTCATTGTCTTGTTGTTGTTGTTGTTGTTGTTGTTGTTGTTATGTTGTTGTTTTGCTGCTGCTGCTGCTGCCGTTGCAGTTGTTGTTGTTGTTGTTGTTGTTGTTGTTGTTGTTATTCTTATCATTATTATCATCATTGTTATTGTTATTATTATTGTTATTATTATTATGGTTGTTGTTATTAGTAGCAGCAGTAGCAGCAGCGGCAGCAGCAGCGGCAGCAGCAGCAGCAGCAGCAGCAGCAGCAGCAGCAGCAGTAGTAGTAGTAGTAGTAGTAGTTGTAGTAGTAGTAGTAGTAGTAGTAGTAGTAGTAGTAGTAGTAGTAGTAGTAGTAGTAGTAGTAGCTTTTTTTCTATGCCAGAAGGCTACCGGCCATGGGCAAAAAAAAAAAAAATGTTTGAAAAAAAAGGCCCACTTAATGCCAGGCCACCATAGAAAACTCCAAATAGAAAAATCAAATAATGGAGGGTAAGTGTCTTGAAAGAATTCAAGTCATACGAAGGAGGAAATACAAAATCAGCCAGGGAGTTCCAGAGTTTAGCAGAGAAAGGGATGAAGGATTGAAAATAATAACTAACTCTTGCATCAAAGAGGTGGATAAAATAAGGATGAGAAAAAGAAGAGTTGTGGAGCGTGGCCGCGGGTGAAGGGAAAACATGCAGTTAGCAAGATCAGAAGAGTAGTTAGCGCAAAAATAGCGGTAGAAGATAACAAGAGATGCAGCATTGTGACACGGTATGAGTGGAATCCCCCAATACATGTCAACCATGCTTCACATGTATTGGTCCCCTGTACAGAGTTAGGAGCTGAGGGGAGTGAGAAAAACTGGCGGAGACGACTCAAAACACCTAACTTCATAGAAGCTGCTTTAGCAAGAGAAGAAATGTGAAGCTTCTGGTTTAGATTATAAGTAAAGGACAGACCGAGGATGTCCTTTATAAAAGAAGAGGACAGTTAAGTCATTGAAGAAGAGGAGATAATTATCTGGAAAGTTGTGTCGAGTAGAGAGATGGAGGAATTGAGTTTTTGAGGCATAAAACTGGGACTCTGAGTCTGGTGTAGGAGTCGCCATCCTAATTTAGGAATTTGAGTGAAGGGTGTGTGTGTATTACGTGTTTGTAGTTTTGTGTGAAGGAAGAGAGTTGTCTTTAGAAGGGAGGCTGTGACTGCCCCTTTGTATTGTGAGACACAAAGGGAACGCTCAGTGAGGTCACAGCTAATGATAAGTTCACGGCACCCTCTGACCCAGTGCTTCAGACTTCACTGGGAGTAATTATCGTTTCGGCAGGTGTCTACTGTCTTCTTCTATTTATCATCATCATCATCAATACCATTATTATTAATCATCATTATATTACGTCATACCAGTTACTTTTATCAGTAGCACATACAAAAGTAGACTAACCAAACGTATTCGATATCCTAAATCATATGTATACAAATACAGAACAAAATTATAAGTCGGTTTTAAGAATGATATGTTTGAACAAATACTTAATACATGTTCCTTCTTTCTCTTAGTGAATTTTTTTTTCTCAGAGACGCTCATTACTCATAGCTTTCTTACTCTATATGGGACTGTTTTCATCACATTTCAATGAGGTTTTGACGACTAATCAAATGAATGGAAATTATAGAATATGCGTGAGGAATGAAAAATAAGAGGACGAATAGCAACAAGCCTTGTTCGTCTGATGGAAGCCAGCGCCACTGCAGGGTCAATAGTGAAGAGGAGGTGTATCTACGTGAAGGCCCACCCTTGGGGGAGGAGGCAGTGTGTCCTTAGAAGCAACTCAGTATTTAGATTTACTGTTTTTCTTCATTTATGAAATCTATTATTATTGTTGTTGTTGTTGTTGTTGTTGTTGTTGTTGTTGTTGTTATTATTATTATTATTATTATTATTATTATTATTATTATTATTATTATTATTATTATTATTGTTATTGTTTTTGCTGTTGTCGCTCTTGCGTACGTACGGCACCACTCTCGGTCATCCTTTTCTACTCCGTGCTAGTGACAACTCAAACCCGATCTCCCTCGCCCTGCCCAGCTCAACAGTTACCCACACCCACTCTCTCACCCTTGCCGTGTCGTCCAAACTAACGGAAAACGCATGCTTCTCCCTGCTTTTTATTGTCTCTTTCGAAGCCGTGACATACTTGTCGTCATCCACGCTTCCCATCCCAAACCAGCAAAATGACAACATTGCCCCCTCGTTACTCAGCCTCCATCCATCTGCCTCCCATACACATCTGTTCTTTCACTCCTCCCAACCACTCCCCCTCCGAAAATTCTACCACCCCCTCCTCGCACCCCACCACAGCCCTCGGGCAGCAGAGCGCCAGCCCCTCCCCATCCCTGCCATCCCGGCCACCGCTTACTCCCAGCTGGGACCAAAAGGTCACATCTTCTCTTAACTTACACACTTTCAAAACTCTCACTAAATTTACGTTATTCGCTTTCTGAATTCCAGCTGAATTAACTTACTCTCACTTTACTCCCTAAATTCCATGAAAATGGTCATCTTTTACTCGACATCAAGAATTGTGAGGAATTTGTGTAATCAGTTTAGGTTCTGGATTGCCAGTTAATAAACTTTAATTCCTCCCGACTGCATATATTCCGAACAAACCGGATCCTTCACATAATTACGGGAGTTCTGAGTTATTTGCTTTATTTTCCCAACTTAGTGAAGTGCGGCGCGGGTGGTGGCCTTCATTAAGCTAAACTTGCACACCCGACAGCTTCTTCCACCTTAACAAATGAGTTTCTTTTTGTTATACGCAAACTGAAATACGTCTCCGTATATTATCATATATCATTTTGGCACACAAAAGCACCACGACAAAAATAACTGATTAATTCTGTTTTATTCCCCTATTGCAATTCTTTCTTCATTCAGTCTCTTTACCCTCTTTCCTTTTCTGCATGTCTCTGAGCACCCTGAGCATCTGCACTGATAAAAGGGAATGAAATTTTAGTCACAACAAATCTATTTGAGACTATTGTTTCTGGCGAGAAGTTTTCATTTTTAAAGTAGGCAGTTGGAAATCAATTTTGGCTTCCATTCTGTAATTATCCTGGAACACGCTGTCGCCGCCATGGCAGACGAATTCATGACCTGTAGTCTGTGATTAATATAACGAGTGTGGGAAGGGGCGCAGAGAGAGAAGAGGGGACAGGGCGGTGCGGGTCAGTCAGTGCGTCGTGCTCGTGCTGGCAATGGGCGGTAAGGGATTAAGAGTGATCACACGAGGAGGGACGAGGAGGAGACTGCTTCATGCCGCTAACGTCAAACTCTCACTGCGCCAGGGAGTGTGGAACTCTCTGCCTCTCTTTTACCAACTTAGGAGATCTGTATCAGCACGCTCACTCTTTTTCGGAGCATGATGTCCTTCATTCCCGGAGGATCTGGTGCCGACATCCTCGTCACTCCACGGAGGAATCTTCTCTTCTGTCGTTGTACATGATGGGATATAATTTTCTCTCCTCTCTATGCAACCCAGACATTTGACACGCAGTAGCACCCTTTCCTCTTTCCTCAGCCTCATTCAACCTCTCCACCTCTCACACCCAAGCAACGAGCCCTACCTGCCGCTTTATCAGACATCTCTTTTCAGCGAATAATTAAATTTGAACGGCGTATTCTGTGATCTCGTTATGTTCCCACCCAAAAAAAAAAGTATCTTACCTTTTCCCTCTCTGCTGCGTTTTCTCTACTTATGCTCTCAAATGTTCTTCCTCATTCTTACGTAGTGCATTTTTTATTTGTACCACTCCACGTTTACCAATGCTTTATCTGCATTAGTTCGTTCTGTAGGTTTTATTACTTTAAAGCTGCTGTTGTAAGTCTAAGCAGGAGGTGTTGCTGTGGAGCATTGAGGAAATTTATGAAAGTAACCATTAATCAAATTAAGAAAGGAAAATTCAGTGCGCTTCGAAAGTAAATTTTACAAAGTTAAAAGATGGTGGAAGCAGCAGCAGCCTTAACAACAGCAGCAGCAGCAGCAACAACAACAACAACAACAACAACAACAACAACAACAACAACAACAACAACAACAACAACAACAACAACAACAACAACAACAACAACAACAACAACAACAACAACAACAAAACCGCCAGCAATACACCCCATGAACAAATTGAGCCAATTTTACGGGAATGAGCACGATCAACGTTGCCTTCGCGTGCTTTCCGTACACACGCCTCTACTTTATTGTTCCAAATGAAACAGAGCTTGGTGACTGTGGCGATTGAGTGAGAGAATACTGATCATTAAGAGATAGAACCTTTGTACCTCTGTGCCTATTTTAGTGATGACAAAACTTGTTTCAAGTGAGGAAATCTTTCTCTACTTTTCCATTATATTTAACTTTATAATATTATAATGGAACTTCAATATCATTTCGAGGAAAATGAAAAACACACACACACACACACACACACCTTGTTTACATCTGCAACAAACTACCAACTGCCACGTACGTCCATCATGCATGCTATGGTCACGGATATACAGGCTCATCACACTCCCATCCGTGCGCGCCGCCGCCCCACAAAGCCACCAGCACTTTGCCCTGACTAGTGGCTGCATTCGGGTGTTTTCTATGCAAATGTTTCTAGATTTTCATCCATTATCTGTGTCCTTGCAAAGACATTTTTTTTTTTCTCCCTTGCATACTTCGGTGATGTTTAAGTTTTCTCACCAATTTTTGTAAAGCGTTGTCGTCCAGTGGGCCCCAAGACAGGCTCCAGCCGTGAAGGTCTCACTGGATTAGCCCATCATCCCTGACCATCTCACAAAATTTTATAAGCTTACTGTACAGAAAGCAGCGGTACAAATTTTTTTTTAGCTTGAAATAATGTATCTACAGTGGTCGTGTGTGTGTGTGTGTGTGTGTGTGTGTGTAAACTCAGGGGTTAATGAATGTATCCGTCAGTAACGTCCTTGCCAGTCTTGTTATCCGTTAAGTACATGTAACGGTGATCTGCTTCACCATTATAAAAACCCATTCCTGCTGTGAACCACCAACTTCCAACACTATTATTCTGTATTACCTTTTTTTTTTTTTTCCTCCGACCTCCTTCCCTTCCTTTCTCTCTGCTCACTCTAATATATATATATATATATATATATATATATATATATATATATATATATATATATATATATATATATATATATATATATATATATATATATATATATATATATATATATATATATATATATATATATATATATATATATATATATATATATATATATATATATATATATATATGTTACAGTAAGATTGTGAAACAAGGGATTTCGTGAAATCCCTAAAACTTTCAAGAAATTCGTGAAATTACTGTTTCACTTAGTGATTTCATGAAATTACTAAAATATCTAGGGATTTCATGTATTTTCTGAAATGATACTCCAGTTATTTCATGAAATCCCTGATGATAGTAAATACATAGAACAACATAAGATTTATTTTGAAATTTTATTCATAAAACATCATATCATAAAAATCATGTATAAAATCAAGTAGAATGTATTAGGTTAGGTTAGGTTAGGTTACGTTAGGGTAGGTTATCAGCCATGGCTGTACATTTTGTTTACCCATGACGATGCTTTGAGGTGACAAGGGTTTACAGTGAAACCAGTAAATACATGAAATCCTTAGATACTTTAGTAATTTCATGAAGTCACTAAGTGAAACAGTAATTTCACGAACTCCCTGAAAGTTTTAGGGATTTCACGAAATCACTAGTTTCACAATCTTACTTTAATATATATATATATATATATATATATATATATATATATATATATATATATATATATATATATATATATATATATATATATATATATATATATATATATATATATATATATATATATATATATATATATATATATAACTGGTAGTTTCTTTATGTATCACTTCCAGAACGTGATTGATTAATACTTAGGCTTTTTTTTTTTTTGTCCGAGCATAGTTTTTAAAAGGATTTAACTTTTAGCATCTCTTGTCTCCAACTGTGAAAATAAAAAAAAAACTAATAGCAGATTATCTGTGTGTTTACTAACTGATTAAATTTCTGTTGAAATCATTAACCTGCATTCATTATAATCTTTTAAGTTTAAAGTTAAAATTTAGTATTTTTCATTTATTAGTTATTAGCAGTTGATTATTTAGTTAGTTGGGTACTGTATCGTTTTTTTTGGTTAGCTGTGTAACTTTCCATAACAAAAAAATAAGTTAGCCAGGAAATTAACTTTAGCACTTTAGGAGCAACAAGCCACTGGCATGCCGCAGGAAAAGGACATTCTGTTGCTTTTTAATCCCAAGCATGAGCCTATAAGACTCGCTTCCTCGCGGGTAACGAACCTTGGAGAAGGAACACAAAATTTATAAGCGTCTTGTGGCACCTTCCCAACCGCGTTTAAAGTGCATGTGAGGGACTGTGGGAGGCGAGGGAGACCAACAACGCGACTCTTTCTGTCCCTGCATGTTGGTGCACACAATTTACCGCTCACTTTTTCCTTCCACCTTTTTCTTAGGTTGGTGCAAGTGTAGCAGACTCATACATTTCGTATATCTACAAGTATGAGTTAAAAGTAAAGAAAAGCGCCGGACGGAAATGTCAGGTGGCTTCTGAAATAAGGTTAATTTTTCTGCACTTTTTTTTTGAGGATTCTCTTTTACTTCCCTCTGTGTCATTAGACCAAAAGCTCTCTGGAAACATATATGAAAACTTTCTCTCGTTCTCCTAACTCGAGCAGGGTAAAAAATATATGAACGGAGAGAAAGGGAAAGAGAGAAAAATATGTAATTATGTGAAATCGTCCTTTTTCTAGCGGCCGTGGTCTGATAGCTGTCAGATTTCATGCTTCAGTAGACAAGCGACATAATTAGACGCGGGAGGGAAGGTATTGTGGAGAGGCAGCACTAATCAAACAACTCTTGACCACGCTAAACTTTGTCCCTGCCAATACCACCACTCTCTCCTTTACCTTCTTCTCCTCCTTTTTTTCTTCCCTCTCCTTGCTTTCCCTTCTTGCGTTCCTGGTTTCTTTCTCACCCTCTTCCTTTCTTCCTTTCTGCCCTCGTGCTCCTTTGCATTTCCTTCCTTCTCAAACCCCGGCAGACTCCAGCATCAAAGTAGTAAACACAACTTTTTTTTTTATTTTCATTTATTTATTTATTTTTTACTTTAAAACTCAGGACAATTGGTTTTCCCCACCAGTGCTTCGCTCGACATAGACAGGCAATAACAGAAGCGAAAATAAGCCTTGGGATCGTAGCGGGTTCTGCTGAAAGACTGTAGGGAATGGCTCGGTAGGCAAGGAAGAACAAGCAGGTGAGGGCCAAGTAGGATGGTGTAGATGAAATTGATGTAGGTTTAGTTAATGCATGGTTTAAACAAGGGGAGTTCATGTAGCTGATGATATGGCAAATTATCCCGAAGGTTGTGAAATAAAAATGGGATATTTATAATCAAAACTGCCTTTACAAATCTTTGAAGATTATATGTTGTAACAGTACCTCACCCAATACGACTTTCATTCAAGCTGATGATAATTTTTCTGGATCATGCTGAGGAAACGGAAATTGAGACAAAAGAAAAAAAAATCGTTAAAACGCTACTGCAGGATGAAGAAGTACAAAGTACAAAAGCGCAAGATGTGGCAAAACTAAAAGGAGGAAAACTACATTGAAGGATAAAGCGTCACCCGAACAGTTTAAGTGAATTTACTACAAAAAGAGTATGGAAGAAACAAGGACAACGAAATCAGGGAACAATGATGTAGGTCAGGATCGGATATAAGAGGTTAGTTAGTAAGAGAATGTGCCAGTCAGGTAGCAATCCCATTTAACGAAACTTTCCTGGATGACCTTCTATTTTCTGTATTTGGCTCGTTTGCACCAAAGGTACTTTTTTACGGTTCCTTGTCGGAGCGGATGCGTTACATGATTATTGGTGTAGTCATGAGGTTTTTCATTCCTTTTATAACGTGGTAAGTGTGGAAATACTCCACATTAAAGGTAAAACCACACATGGAGATGCATTCATGGAGTTGTGAAGCGCTTGTGATGCCGTACGTTTATAACAAAATTTTGCTTACGTTCCAGAGGCCAAATGCATATGCTATTCAACAGAAGCTGTTTCCTATTCAGACTTTTGCAAGAGACAGATTTTATTTTCTGTTTCTATTTTTGTTAGCATTTTCTATTTAATAGAGGCAGAGCACCGGGCTGAGTGGTCTGAATGCGGAAGTAGTGCACGCAGTGTCCTGTGTGACAACATCCGGTTACAGACATGCGAGTATTTAAGTTTGTGTTGTCCATACACCCCGCCTGCTGGTATAGTGAAGCAACTGCAAGGCAATATCTATCTTTAAAGAATGTAATTTTGAAAATTTGTACCAAAACTCCAATGAGAACCTAAAGGTTCACACCATTCATACAGTAAATCCCTAGAAAAGAAAAATCGCATACCGCATGTTAATACCTTTAACATGCGGTATGCGATTTTTCTTTTCTAGGGATTTACTGTATGAATAAAGCATACCGCATGTTAATAAGAGATAAAAAAAAAAAAAACTTCTATATCATAAACGGAATAGAAAGAAAACACACTAACGCGGAGAGCAATTTGACCAAATCTTACCTATAGGCTACAACTTAATGCCAACCAATGTGTGTTAGGAGTAGAAACCTGCCAAAAACATGTTAACATCAGTAATAGTCACAACGGTCTTGATATAAAGTTAAGTGAAGGTACTGGTAAATTACCCGTTAAGAAAAAAGGGGGAATAAGCTTGCAGCAAGATCAATTGTACTATTTCCGGTTTACGTATCTTTGTTGGAAGCGCCCATCGCAAGCAAGCCAAGGAGGAGGAGGCACTAGACACCTGCCGAAACGATAATTACTCCCAGTGAGGTCTAAAGCACTGTTCAGGGGGTGCTGTGAAGTTATCACTAAACACAGCTGTGACCTCACTGAACGTTTCCCTTTGTGTCTCACAACACAAGGGGCAGTCACAGCCTGCCCTCTAAAGACAACCCTCTTCCTCCACACAAAACTACAAGCACCTAATAACACACACCCTTCACTCAAAAAAAAAATTTAAATCATCATGGCGACTCCTACACCAGCCTCGGAGTCCCATCTGGGGAGGGGACCATAAATGTCCCCAGGTCGGACTGCCTTTCTGTCGACGACCCTAAGTGTCTTGACTACCCCCTCAACTTTTTCTTCATTAACTTCTGCAACATTCGCGGTCTAAGATCTAATTTTCAATCTGTAGAACACCACCTCTCCTCTTCTAAACCTCATCTTCTTTTTCTCACTGAAACTCAGGTGTCTGAGGCAACTGACAGTAGCCCCTTCTCTGTTCACTCCTACTTTCTCTATCCTCATTTTCGATCCAAAGCTGGATGCTGCGTTTATGTGCGCAATGACTTAACCTGCTCTTGTGCCCACGCTCTTGAATCTTCCGAGTTTTTCACCATCTAGCTACGACTACAGTCACTCTCATACTAAATTTATCTGTGCTGTATACCTCTCACCTAACTCCTCTGGCTGGCTATAAGAAATTTTTTGACAACTTAACTTCCAAAGTGGAGCACATTCTGACCCTCTTCCCTTTTGCAGAGATCTCCATTCTTGGAGACTTCAATGTTCACCACCAGCTTTGGCTTTCCTCTCCCTTTACTGACCATCCTGGTGAACTAGCCTACAACTTTGCTATCGTTCATGACCTAGAGCAACTGGTGCAACACCCTACTCGTATTCCTGACCATCTTGGAGATATGCCCAACATTCTTGACCTTTTCCTGACCTCTAATCCTTCTGCTTATGCTGTCACCCTTTCTTCTCCGTTGGGTTCTTCCGATCACAATCTCATATCTTTATCTTGTCCTATCACTCCAATCCCTCCTCAGGATTCCCCTTAGCGAAGGTGCCTCTGACGTTTTGCCTCTGCTAGTTGGGGGGACCTGAGAAGGTATTTTGCTGATTTTCCTTGGAATGACTACTGCTTCCATGTCAGAGACCCGTCTTCGTGTGCTGAGCGCAGAGAGGTGATAGTGTCTGGCATGGAGGTGTACATTCCTCACTCTTTTTCTCGTCCAAAAGCTTCTAAACCTTGGTTTAACACAGCTTGTTCTCGTGCTATACATGATAGAGAGATGGCCCACAAAAGGTACTTAAGCCTTCCATCACCAGAATCTCATGCACTTTATATTTCTGTCCGGAACCATGCCAAGTCTGTTCTCCACCTAGCCAAAAACTCCTTCATTAACAGAAAATGTCAAAACCTTTCAAGATTTAACTCCCCTCGTGACTTCTGGCATCTAGCCAAAAATATCTCCAATAACTTTGCTTCTTTTTCTTTCCCTCCTCTATTTCAACCAGACGGCACTACTGCTATCACATCTATTTCTAAAGCTGAACTCTTCGCTAAAACCTTTGCTAAAAACTCTACCTTGGACGATTCTGGGTTTGTTCCTACCTCTCCTCCACCCTCTGACTACTTCATGCCACCTATTAAAATTCTTCACAATGATGTTTTCCATGCCCTCGCTGGCCTAAACCCTCGGAAGGCTTATGGACCTGATGGGGTCCCTCCTATTGTTCTCCGAAACTGTGCCTCTGTGCTTGCACCTTGCTTAGTCAAACTCTTTCAGCTCTGTCAACATCTACCTTTCCTTCTTGCTGGAAGTTTACCTACATTCAACCTGTTCCTAAAAAGGGTGAACATTCTAATTCCTCAAACTACCGTCCTATTGCTTTAATTTCCTGCCTATCTAAAGTTTTTGAATCTATCCTCAACAGGAAGATTCTTAAACATCTATCACTTCACAACCTTCTATCTGATCGCCAGTATGGGTTCCGTCAAGGCCGCTCTACTGGTGATCTTCTGGCTTTCCTTACAGAGTCTTGGTCATCCTCTTTTAGAGATTTTGGTGAAACTTTTGCTGTTGCCTTGGACATATCAAAATCCTTTGATAGAGTCTGGCACAAAGCTTTGATTTCCAAACTACCCTCCTATAGTTTCTATCCTTCTCTCTGTAACTTCATCTCAAGTTTCCTTTCTGACCGTTCTATTGCTGCTGTGGTAGACGGTCACTGTTCTTCTCCTAAATCTATTAACAGTGGTGTTCCTCAGGGTTCTGTCCTGTCACCCACTCTCTTCTTATTATTCATTAATGATCTTCTAAACCAAACTTCTTGTCCTATCCACTCCTATGCTGATGATACCACCCTGCACTTTTCCACGTCTTTTCATAGACGTCCAACCCTTCAGGAGGTAAACATATCACGCAGGGAAGCCACAGAACGCCTGACTTCTGATCGTTCTAAAATTTCTGATTTCCTATCCACTCCTATGCTGATGATACCACCCTGCACTTTTCCACGTCTTTTCATAGACGTCCAACCCTTCAGGAGATAAACATATCACGCAGGGAAGCCACAGAACGCCTGACTTCTGATCGTTCTAAAATTTCTGATTGGGGCAGAGCAAACTTGGTATTGTTCAATGCCTCAAAATGCCTCCATCTATCAACTCGACACAACCTTCCGGACAACTATCCCCTCTTCTTCAATGACACTCAACTGTCCCCCTCTTCTACACTGAACATCCTCGGTCTGTCCTTTACTTATAATCTGAACTGGAAACTTCACATCTCATCTCTAGCTAAAACAGCTTCTATGAAGTTAGGTGTTCTGAGACGTCTCCGCCAGTTTTTCTCACCCCCCTAGCTGCTAACTCTGTACAATGGCCTTATCCGTCCATGTATGGAGTATGCTTCACATGTCTGGGGGGGTTCCACTCATACTGCTCTTCTAGACAGGGTGGAATCAAAAGCTTTTCGTCTCATCAATTCCTCTCCTCTAACTGACTGTCTTCAGCCCCTCTCTCACCGCCGCAATGTTGCATATCTAGCTGTCTTCTACCGCTTTTTTCATGCCAACTGCTCTTCTGATGTTGCTAACTGCAGGCCTCCCCTCCTTCCACGGCCTCGCTGCACAAGACTTTCTTCTTTCTCTCACCCCTATTCTGTCCACCTCTCTAACGCAAGAGTTAACCAGTATTCTCAATCATTCATCCCTTTCTCTGGTAAACTCTGGAACTCCTTGCCTGCTTCTGTATTTCCACCTTCCTATGACTTGAATTCCTTCAAGAGGGAGGTTTCAAGACACTTATCCACCAATTTTTGACCACTGCTTTGACCCTTTTATGGGACTGGCATTTCATTGGGCATTTTTTTTATTAGATTTTTGTTGCCCTTGGCTAGTATCCTTCCTACATAAAAAAAAAAAATAAATAAATAAATAAATAAAAAAAAAATCAAATGCTTTTGATAGAGTCTGGCACAAAGCTTTGATTTCCAAACTACCCTCCTATGGTTTCTATCCTTCTCTCAAGTTTCCTTTCTGACCGTTCTATTGCTGCTGTGGTAGACGGTCACTGTTCTTCTAAATCAATTAACAGTGGTGTTCCTCAGAGTTCTGTCCTGTCACCCACTCTCTTCTTATTATTCATTAATGATCTTCTAAACCAAATTTCTTGTCCTATCCACTCCTACGCTGATGATACCACCCTTCACTTTTCCACGTCTTTTCATAGACCTCCAACCCTTCAGGAGGTAAACATTTCACGCAGGGAAGCCACAGAACGCTTGACTTCTGATCTTTCTAAAATTTCTGATTGGGGCAGAGCAAACTTGGTATTGTTCAATACCTCAAAAACTCAATTCCTCCATCTATCAACTCGACACAACCTTCCAGACAACTATCCCCTCTTCTTCAATGACACTCAACTGTCCCCCTCTTCTACACTGAACATCCTCGGTCTGTCCTTTACTTATAATCTGAACTGGAAAATTCACATCTCATGTCTAGCTAAAATAGCTTCTATGAGGTTAGGTGTTCTGAGACATCTCCGCCAGTTTTTCTCACCCCCTCAGCTGCTAACTCTGTACAAGGGCCTTATCCGTCCATGTATGGAGTATGCTTCACATGTCTGGGGGGGTTCCACTCATACTGCTCTTCTAGACAGGGTGGAATCAAAAGCTTTTCGTCTCATCAACTCTTCTCCTCTAACTGACTTTCTTCAGCCTCTCTCTCATCGCCGCAAAGTTGCATATCTAGCTGTCTTTTACCGCTATTTTCATGCTAACTGATCTTTTGGTCTTGCTAACTGCATGCCTCCCCTCCTCCCGCGGCCTCGCTGCACAAGACTTTCTTCTTTCTCTCACCCCTATTCTGTCCACCTGTCTAACGCAAGAGTCAACCAGTATTCTCAATCATTCATCCCTTTCTCTGGTAAACTCTGGAACTCCCTGCCTGCTTTTGTATTTCCACTTCCTATGACTTGAATTCCTTCAAGAGGGAGGTTTCAAGACACTTATTCATCAATTTTTGACCACTGTTTTGACCCTTTTATGGGACTGGCATTTCAGTAGGCATTTTCTTTATTGGATTTTTGTTGCCCTTGGCCAATGTCCTTCCTACATAAAAAAAAAAAAGTTGGTGTGTTACCTAAGACAGCCGAGGAGACAGCAGAAAACACAGGAAATGAGTGAAGCCTTATCCGAGACGCCCACATAGTCGCCGATGATAATGAGGAACCAGAATAATAATTAATTATAAACAATCGATAACTAACTATAAAGAACCGCTACTACTGGACCAACAACAACGGGGATACGCTCCCTAAAAGTACTTTCGCATCGGGAAAAATATGGAGCGTCCTCAGAACAGCTCCTGACCCTATACAGAGCGGACCTTCCTCCTCTCGCTGTTCGCTCAGTCTTCCTACAGCAGGCGATACATCTTCCGGCTGTGATAGCATACAACTCAATCAAAATGAATAAGAAAATAACCGTGGAGAACAACCTCCAAGAAATTACACTTACGTGAAGACAAGTGACGAAGAAGGCATAAGAAGAGAAAATAATGAGAAGAAAGAAGGTAGCAAGATAAATAAAGAAGAGGACGAAACTTGTCAAGAATTCAAGAGAGAAGACGAGTCTAGATGTTATTCAAAACTCTGATGGTCGCGAGTAGAGCTTAGAGAGAGGTCGTCCAAAGTGACTCATTTATATATGCTATTTATTTATTCGTGTATGCATTTTTCTATTAATTTAGGTTTTAGGTTTTATATACACTATAATTCTTACACAGTAATGTTGTGAAGCATAGTCTCGTCAGACAAATAGTTGGTGTAGTAAGGGGACCGAGTGAAATGTACTTATCTCCGAGCGCGTTACTAGTGTGCCTATTGTTGAAAATCTGTAATATGTCAGTTTAATAAATATAAGTGGTAAGACGGGGTTTCACACACACACACACACACACACACACACACACACACACACACACACACACACACTTATATATATATATATATATATATATATATATATATATATATATATATATATATATATATATATATATATATATATATATATATATATATATATATATATATATATATATATATATATATATATATATTCCCACCTAGAACCTATCCTCATTAGAAGAGACTGGTGAAAGATTAAATAAGATCACAAGAGTGGCAACAAAGGCTCAAGCCTCAGGGCCCTTACTTATAAACACTTAACTTTGACTTTAACTTCAACTTAACGTTAAAGAATCGTCTTAAGTCATTAAAATGGCGGAAATCGAGTCTTAACTTCTTAAGACATATTCTTAAGCCCTAAAGATGCGTCTTACTGCTAAGACACCTCTCCAGGTGGTATAGCAGCTTGCGCGTTCCTAAGATTCCATGCGCACACCCTGGGTGCTGGATAAACTTCGAGTGAACCTACACCGATTCTTTCGTCACGGCACGTTTTCGGCCATCACAATATCTCTGACGAACAAAAAATACAGGCTCGATTATTTTTACGGGATTTGCCAGATGAACCTTTACTTTCTCTAGAGACCAGTGGCAAAATATTTCAAGTTAAATATGTAGCAGAGGAATCTAAAAATGTAAAAAAAAAAAAAAGAAAAAGAAAAAGAAAAAGATAAAAGAAAAGACCTTTGTTGCGAGTATTTAGCTTATAATAACTGTTCTGTAGAATCACGTGATACTATTAGCCTAAACACTTATGATGAATGTTTTATAGCTTACTAAATAAATATATTTTTAAATATATTTAGCTATAAATACATTTTTTAAATATATAGTTAGTTATAAAATAAATATTTATAGTCAACTAAATAAATAAATAAAAAAAAAATATATATACGAGTATATATATATATATATATATATATATATATATATATATATATATATATATATATATATATATATATATATATATATATATATATATATATATATATGTATGTATATATATACAATTATTCTTACTTTTTTTTTGTGATCTTCGTTGCATCAAAAGTCTTCTTTTAGTTCTAAGTGAACCACACTCGATAAGGGACGAATTCGCTTGTAAGCATGTCCATTTGACTGTCTGGCGCGGATGGCAGCTCTTTAAATGACAAAGGTGTTTAAAGGAAGTATTCATTGAAGTACAAATACAATGTCCAGCTTATCAGTTATTCATACGCTTTCTCAATATCTAGAAAAGCAATTGCTACATGATAACAACTTTCTCACTGGAACCAATGTTTTCTGAATTTACACAACACTCTCCTATCCACTTTATCACTCAGACTTGCGCTTTCATGTTTATAGTCGAATTCGTCCCTTATCAAGTGTGGTCCACTGGAAACCAAATGTACTATGGTCTCATCATTTTGAATTGATCGTTTGGGAGTAGTCCTTTCCTGCGGCGCTGCCAAACTTTGTACTGGGCCAATTATCATATTAGAGCCTATGTGTCACTGATAATCTCGCTACCCACACACCATCTCTCTCTCTCTCTCTCTCCCTCTCTCTGCATATACAATCTACATTTCATGCAAATTTATTTTCATCAATGATCTATACTTGCTTATGAATCATTAGAATTTGAGAAAAAATCTTCTGCCTGTCAGTCAGTCAAACTACCTCTCTCTCTCTCTCTCTCTCTCTCTCTCTCTCTCTCTCTCTCTCTCTCTCTCTCTCTCTCTATTGTGAATTTCGTTTAAATGTGATAGGTTCCCTTTTAGATATGATATTTCCCTTAAACTATGATGTTATATATATTTTTTTTTATTTACGACTTTTTTTCCACATCACCATCAAGGTAAAAGTCAAGGCGCGTTTTTTTTATTTTTTTTTTTTTATATAGATGTTTGCTCTGGAGGTCTAATCCTCTCTCTGATAATTAATCAGACGGGTCTTCATCTGAACTTTCAGCAATGTCGATGATCGAAGAATCCACGAAGTGATCCACCGCTATGTCTTTTCGCCGATCTTCTTCTTGAAGGTGTTCAGCATGGGCGACAGCTTGCATCCAGTTGTGTGGCGTGATGTGACGCTGGGTTTCCTTCATCAGATGTTTCAAGTCAGCCATTTTAAAGTTATTTTGCTTGGCGATATAAGACTTGACCTGAGCCCACATGAGCTAAATGGGGTTGAATTGACAGTGGTAAGGTGGTAACCTCACAACCCTATAGCCTGCCAAATCTGCAGTACTGTCAATGCGAAATTTTTTTTGCCGACTGCAAATTTCTTGGTAAACTCATACAGCTCTACCTTCAGTAATTCATCTCTTTCCTTTCAAACCACTCCTTCAGTTCCGCCCTCCTCCACGATGAGCTTGGTAATTTTTTTTTGTAGCATGGAGTGGTGGGAAGCGTTATTCACGACGATGACAGAGTTTGGTGAGATGTTGGGCAGAAGCTGATTCCTGAACCGTGAAATTTATCTGTTTGTGGTAATCCCCGTCGTTTTTTGCCTGGAAGATCAGTTCTGCATTATTGATGAAACCATCTCTTGTTCCCGCATGAATAATTATGAGACGGCCTTACTTTCCTGTCGGTGGTTGTATTCTTGTTGCTGCTTCAGATGTGGTGTCAGTCCAGCATTTTCCTACGGTGTAACTTTGGTTGATCCAGGTCTTATCTAGGTAAACGATGTTCTCCTGGGAAGACTGCTTCAGACGCCGAATTTCTCAAAAAATCGGGTACGAGCAGCAACATCACTCCTCTCCATGAGAAATTTCCGGCCATCAACTTTTTCGTATCTGAATCCAATCTCTTTGAGAATCTTCCATAGAGATTCAGTGAATCCTTTGAAGGAAATGTTTTCCATCAATTCTTCCTTTACTTTGTGCAGTGATGGAATCCCCTTCCTTGCATAAAATTCCAAAACTGTCCTTCTCACCACACGTTTGTCAAAGTCATCAACGCCGGTAATGGCTGAAGGGCAGTTCTTTGTTGGTGAGAACGCAGGATGTGCTGGTGATCTTTGTGTCATGTGAGCTTCATTGGCAGATGAACAAATTCTTTTAACTGTTGCCTCACTTACGTTGGTGGCTTTCACTGTTCGGAGAAAAGCTCTTGAAGAGTCAAGTAATGACCCCCTATTAGCCTTTTCTTCCAAAAAATACTTATTTACAGAGTAAATAAGCTCTTTTTCTCGGCTGCAGAGGTGACGAGAACGAGCGGGAGAGGTAGCTTCCATCCTGGCTGGTGGCGCGAAAGGACGTGACCTATGGATTAACACGGTCAGTCTGACCCTGTGACCTCACTCGGTCACCCTTGGAAAAGTGACAATGCTTGGAGGAAATGTTGCCAAGAATTGTGGTGTTTGCAAAAAAAACAATGCAAGTATCATTAAAGAAGAAAAAAACATATATTACACTAATTTGCCTTTTTTAGAGCATCACAATGTATATATACTACAACACTGTTTAATTTTGAGGTAAGAAGCACCTGACATGAGGTGTGTCTTGGTGTAATTGTGGCACAGCCGCAGGCCAGGGAACCCCCGAAAAGGACAACGCCCAAACGAACAATTCAAAATGATCAGACCATATATAACACTATGTAGCAAAATTTCACTTTTGTATTGTCCTTGTCCCCAAACTATAATTATTTCCATCTAAAAAAAATAGAAAAAAGTTATTTTGATCCTAAAACTTTGCTTTTGTGGCTAGAGCAATTAATTTACATTTCTGCCTAATTTCATTATTGTATGGGTTACTATTGATTTTCATGTAAGATAAAGACCTTTTCAAAATCTCAATTGCTTATCTATTTGCTTTTGAAATGTTGCAAATAAGTTAAAACGATGAAAGAAAGAATATAAAGTGTTATAAAAATTTTTAATTTTAATAAGATAATTCTTGAACTGACCAGATCTAGCAAGAAATTTCTCATATTTAGAAGAATTTGCTTACATTTCAGAAATCTTAAATCTTTCAGAATGTTCTACCAGGCACTTTTAAAAAGTTTTTAGAACATTTTAAAATATTTTATTCCATGTAAACATTTCCTGAATATTCTAGAAATTTCTAGAATACGGTAGAAATATGTAGAAGTATCAAGAATTTTCTAGAAACTACAAGAATTTTCTAGAATGATTCAGAATATTCTAAAGCATGTTCAAGAATATTCTAGAAAAATTGAGAACATTCTGGAACACATTCTAGAAAGACTAAGAATATTCTAGAGTACTGCTTGACAGTATAAAAGTAGGGCTTGCAGACCACCAATCAGTTCTGCTTTGGCTACCTGAGTAGACATATCACAAGAGGTGAAAAGACATCAAGAGACTGCAATCATTCTCCAGATGCATGCTGCTACATATGTGGTTAATTCATCAATTCATCAAGGAAGTTCTCTGTGACAGCATCTGGAAAAATGATGAAATTTTTGGGGGCAAAAATCATTGTAAAGCCAGAAAAGCAAAGTTTGACAGGAATAATGGACATTTTCTATTATTTTGCAATAAAAATAGTTGGAAAATAATATTTGCTTGTCAAAGACAAAAGTCGTGTTACATAGTGTAATATATATATATACTTCTTCTAGTACTTTGTATAGGTGGTGGCCAAAGAAATACAGTTGTAAAAATCAGCTGCCGTATATTGATATAATAAAACTGTACAATAATAAGTGAAGCTACCCCCGTGTCGCATGTCCGCCACCGAGGCCAGGCTGACAAGAACTATCGAATGGGGTGGTTGCTAGGCCTGCTGGCTCTGGTCATGGCCGGGGCTGGGGTCTGGTGACAAAAGATAAGGGTTAACCTCACTTCCACGTGGTGATATCCGAGGCGGCCAGAGGCTGGGTCAGGTCGGGCACAAAGGCGAAGTTGGCCGGGGCCATCAAGTCCCAAGGGGAAAGGCGCGCCATGGAATGTGGACGGCAAGGGTGTGGGCGTGTGTTTACAAACCAGCCATCCTTCTAGGCATATCCTCATGCCTACAAAACATATGGGATGATGCAAGGCCAGTGAAGCACATAATTTACATCACACATACGCGCTTATCTGTGTAAGACACGTGATGTAAGCTCTATAGCCAATCGCAAGGCTCACAGAACAATGACGTCAGAAAAGTGAGTACGCACTGGCGAATCACAAAACTCACACAACAGTGATGTCAAAAAAGAGCACAATGGACAAACACAAAATTCAAATTGTTGTGACGTCAGTGCAGCGAATCACAGGTCAACAAAAACACTCGGACAACACTAGAGGCCTAAAACAAGAGAACAAGGTGTTTCTATGTTAAATAAATTGCAAAATAACAACAATTCACTGGAAAAATCATACTGCTGCACAAATAACGCACATAATGGCGATAATCCTCGTCGAGTGTGGTGGGTGAGTGGCCCGCGTTGGGTTCAGAGACGGACACAAGAAGACATCAAAGTTCGCACCAGAAGACTGACAGCATGAAATCTAGTCTTGGAGCGACAGGATCAGCAGCAAAGCAATCGAGTTGCGTCGGTGACGGCTTAAAAAGTCCAGATTTGAAACAGGGACGGCGTCGGTGACAGCCTGAGGTCGTAGGGAACAGGCTGGTGGGGTAGGCTTGGCATAAAAATTTTGAAAGAGGCCCTAAAAGCAGCTGAAGAAAGCACCGTAGACGTGTAGTAGCTTAGCAGTTTGCGTTGCTGACGGCTTAGCATAAATGCATCGATGACAGCTTGGCAGGTAGCCCGGAGGTCAATGAAGGTAGCTGGAGTAGCTTGCGACGAACAGGGCGCGTGGGCAGGGAGGACTGGTAGCGTTGACTCCTTCCACCGCGGTCACCATTTTTATGTACTAGATAATATATATACTTCTAGTACTTTGTAGAGGTGGTGGCCAAAGAAATAGTTTTAAAAATCAGCTGCCATATATTTATATCATAAAACTGTATTATAATAAATGAAGCTGCCCGCCACCGAGGCCAGGCGCACCAGGACTACCGAGTGGGGAGGTTGCAGACAAAGGGATGAGGGTTGACCTCACTCCCACAAGGTAAAAGCCTAGGCAGCCAGAGGCTAGGTCAGGTCGGGGACAAAGGCGAGGTTGGCAGGCACCATCAAGTCCCAAGGGGAAAGGCCGCCATGAAATGTGGGCAGCAAGGGTGTGGGCGTGTGTCCCCACACCAGCATACAAAAGAAGACTTTATTGGAGCAACGAAATCACACAAAGAAAAAAAAATGCAAGAATAATAGCACTGGACAGGAAAATAGTATATCTGAGTATTCAAACTGTCCCAAGAAACCATGAGCCAAATACATCATCTACCGAATTCATCATCAGAAAAGCGAGATTCTCACTCCGTGATGGCAGCGTAAATGGGGCATCAAATCGTACATCTGGCATCCTGTTCACGCATGCGCAAATCCTGAGTGTTAGATAGACCTACGCCAGTGTGGCAGAATGAAATGTTCAGGGAGTCTGGGTGCCGTGTTTCGCTGCCAGACGTGCGTGGCATCACCCACTTGCAGGCCGCCGGCGCCTGAGGCATATTTCCGAAATCTGGAAGAGTAGGTGTCAATCACTCTTGAACACGCTAGAGTGGTCTAAGCTGGGTTAGGTTAGGTCCTAACCTAACCTAACCCAGCTTAAACCACTCTAGCGTGTTCAAGAGTGATTGACACCTACTCTTCCTAACCTAACCTAACTCAGCTTAACTCCTTCGTTACCGACTCCATGATCCCGACGCGTACCAACCCCCTTCCCCCGGACCGAGTTTTTCGAGCGCTTCTCATAATTTCGTGTAGGTAGTTAATGTTCATTTCTATGCCCATATTTAATCATCTAAGTATTATTTTTTCATGTCTTTTGATAGATTTGGCTCATGGGATGTATACTTTTTCAAATCGGAAGTTGTTATACATGATTTCCTATGAAAACAAGCTGACACAAGATGGTAAGTATTTCAACATAAAGAAATGCATTGAACACGGAAAAAAAAGAAGTTTTATTTACCTTGTAATCTGGGAGACACCCATTCTTGTATAGTTGCTTCACAGTAGATCCAAGATTGGCGGGTAACGTGAGAGGTAGAGAAGGTGTGCACTCCGAGGCAGGTGCACTTTGACCAGCGCATGTTCTACTGGGAGTGCCATGCCCGGAAATGTTACCCCGTGGGATATCAGGATGAACACCTGAAAAATCTTCTACTAGGGCAGGAACAGTGCCAGGACGATGATCAGAAAAAGGATCTGCCATGAGTGTGAAGGTGTGAGGTGTGGGGCTGGGTGGTGTATCATCGTCACCATCACTCTCATATTGGTCATCACTACTCGCCTCACTGTCATTTTCTACCAAATAGTCATCATCTGAATCACTTGCGAGGCCTTCTGATTGTGTTGGAATATCGTCTGATCCTTGCAAGTCATCGTCAAGAGTGGTATGACTCAGAATCACTGCTGGAGGAAAACAAAGACGCCATGGCGCAACACGTCTCACTGTCAAATCACACTGAGGGGTGGCGGCAATTCACATCACCACCCCCGCCACCACCGGCCAACGTCCTTGAAACACAAGGTGCCAACTAGTCAATTTGTCACTGTCGTAAATTAAAACCATACAAACCGAGAAATATGGAGCCCTGGGTATCATTAATAATCGATGAAGTACGCACGTACTTCATCGGTTCGGCAGCCGAAAATTCACATGAAGTACTATGGTACTTGAAGTACCATCACTCTTGAAGCGCGTTCAAGAGTGATTGACACCTACTCTTCCAGACTTCGGAAATATGCGTCAGGCGCCGGCGTCCTGCAAGTGGGTTAGGTTAAGACTCATGAATAGGTTATGAGAGTCTTTTAAAATTTGTTTGAAACCATTACAATGGTAATAATAAATAACTAACTTTTTTGACAATAGCAAATAAAAAAAAAAGAAATGATAGCTACAACCGAATGATGAACGTTTAGCCACATCCCTTTAATATTTTCCTTATAATTTCCTAATATTTATGTTACTCAATGATATTGTAACAAGTTAATATTCGTGATACATTAATATTAGCATTAACATAACTTTTAGAGTATTAGGATAATGTATAATGTTTTGCGTATTTTTAATATAATTTTGTTTAGGTTTAGTAAAGTACATCATGTCAGATTAGAGAGAATTCATGTGTGGCGTCAGCCTTACCAACTCAGTCTATTGCTGCCTTACGCCTAGACATTAATATGAAGACCAAGTATGCAGTTTGAGTGATTTTTTATCTATTTATTTATTTTTATTATTATTATTATTATTATTATTTTTCTTTTTTTCTTTTTTTTCACTTTTTGCCACTATTTATGTTCCCCTCGTCGGCTGTTTGTCACGCCAGCGGCAGGAACATTATATTAAAGGTAGCGTTACATTAATAGGTTTAAGAGAAAGTTTCAATTAACGCACTATTAACAAGTTTATTTATAGTTACAATTGGAAAATTCACCTGTTACGGGAAATCATGTAACGTGTTTTTTTTTTTTTTTTCTGAATGTTATTAAGTAAGACTCTGCGTCAGAAATGTCATTATATCTCTGCGTCTCTGGTCACTGGAAAGACGTTAGGAATGTCAGTGAGTGTTCTGCGTCTCTGGTTACTAGAGAGACGTTAGGAACAGGTCACTGTGTCTCTGCGTCTCAGGATTCTAAAGAAAGGTTAGGAATAAGTCACCGTGTCTTTTTATCTATTATACGGCGACACCACAGTACTTAGTTTTTTAGAGTTTGTTTAGAGTTTTGTGCACACACTCACGCAGTGCTGAGTTCAGTGACAAACACGCCAACTGTCTCTATGTGGCCCTTCTTCGAACGCTAGGGCTCGCTTGATGTAGCCATTAGCAGCAAGCTTCACTCCTCCCCGAAGCACAATTATCTGCCTCCCACTACTCTGCCTCGGGAGGTGCCACCGGCTAACATACATAAGACGTAGATATAACATCCGTATTTGCATCAGCACCACGCGGTCAGGATGGTGCCTGCTGTTATGCAAGTTGGCGATATTTCATCAAACGAACAACACGGAAGTGCCCTAGACTACAT
>NC_087192.1:11062500-11080000 GCF_035594125.1 Scylla paramamosain
ATGAAAGTCAGGGTGAATTAAGGTGTTTATGAGATAAAGACTGAGAGAGAGAGAGAGAGAGAGAGAGAGAGAGAGAGAGAGAGAGAGAGAGAGAGAGAGAGAGAGAGAGAGAGAGAGAGAGAGAGAGAGAGAATGTGTGTGTGTGTGTGTGTGTGTGTGCGCTTTCTACATCAGATTCGTTATCAAACATCGGTCCAAGAATTCTAAGTCCCAAATGGGGCGGAGAAGCACCTAAAATGCATTCATTAGTGATAAAAAGAAAACAGCATTCACGTGTTAATTAAGAGCACGACTTCATTTCCTGAGGTGTCGTGCCTTGTGAGCGACGTGCGTCTAGTCTTTCAGTCGTACTGTAAGAGGTCGTTCCTTGCCTCTGTGTAGTGTAATAACATCCCTTCGTTCTGTTTAGTGTAATAACATCCCTTCGTTCCTTTCGCTACTCCTACATATCTCTACTCCTGCTTCTCCTCTCTCTCCTGCTCTAGTTTTATCCACAAGCTATATATTTTCCACTGGTTGTAGCTCCTCCCATTTCACCTCATTTCATCAGAGGATGCTAGTATGTAACGTACGGACAGAATAGCGATTGTTTTGCGATCAATCTCTTCATTCGGTGTTCTAGTTTCCAAGGGACATCTACATTACAAAGTAACAGCCTAGAACCAACACTAGTCGAAGATCTTCAAACCACACGTTTCTCAGAGCGATTTAGAACTTTAGTCATTGTAGCAGCGAACGAGCGAACAGCTTACCTGACTTGCACTTCTCTTTCTGACACCATAGGAATCACATTTTTCAGCCTAAGACAGAACCATTAGATCCTAAATAAGGAACAAGACCATTCCGAAGCACCATTGTCCTTTGAAGTACTATTGGAGAAATTATTATTACATAAATAGAACCCATATAAAAGGAAAGTCAGTATAGAAGAATCTACAGTGGATATTAATCTCTTGTGTTTCACATACCCATGATGCAGACAGAAATTTGATGATAATGTAAATTCACTCCCACAGCAGTACATAGGATGGGTAAGAGGTCATTGCAAAGATGCTGTGATCCTCCCTGTGTCCTGCTGAAATGAGAGAGGTGAGGTCGAGGCAAGTAGATGAGGGAGTGGAGAGGATGGTAGGGGCCGAGATGAGGGGATTAGGTGAAGTAAATGTAGGTGAATTGTATTAATATTTCGTAAAGTTCATACAGGTCAGTTAGGAAATATCCCGTATAGGGCAATAAGATCACAGAAAAATTACCCTAAATGGATGACTGCTTGGTTAAAACATTATATAAGGTGTAAGAGAAATATATATATAAGAGATTAAGGGCAGGTGAAGAAGTTTTAAGGTCACAATATAATGAATTAGTTAGAACAGTCAGGAAGTTAACGAGGAAAGCTAAGGGCAATTATGAATTAAAGGTAGCCAGCCAGGCGAAGACGAACCCCAAGGGATTTTATCAGGTATAAAGGACGAAGAATAAGAATATAGTATAGGTCCATTAAAGGCAGCAGATGGGGAGCTGGTTAGTTCTAGAAAGGAGATTAGTAAAATTTTGAATGAGTATTTTTTAACTGTCTTCACCCAGGAAAACATGCAGGATATGCCAGATAGTGAACAGGTGTTTAGAGCAGATGAGAATGAGAAGCTGACAGATATTTCCATAACTAAGGAGATAGTGGAACAGGAGATAGATAGGCTAAAAAAGTTCAAGACACCAGGATCAGATGAAATATATCCCAGAGTACTTAAGGAATGCAAAGAGGTTATTAGTGAGCCGTTATTTTCTGTCTTTAGGGAATCACTTAAGTCATGTGAAGTACCAGTAATGTGGAGGCAGGCTAATGTAGTACCCATCTTTAAGAAAGGAGATCAAACTTGAGCGTCTAACAACAGATCTGTCAGCTTAACTTCAGTTGTAGGTAAAATATTAGTCAACAATAGCGAGGAACATTAGGGAACATTTAGACAAACATAACTTGATAAATCAGTCACAGCATGGCTTCACGAAGGGGAAGTCTTGTATGAAAAACTTGTTAAGTTTTTACAGTAAAGTGTACGAGGCAGCAGATAATGGTGATAGTTATGATATCTTATATCTGGACTTTAGTAAAGCATTTGATAAGGTATCCCATCAGAGGCTCCTGAGAAAGGTTAGGGCACACGGGATAGATGGGAAGGTGTTAGGCTGGATAGGGTCATGGCTTAGCGACAGGCGACAAAGAGTTGTAATAAACGGCTCGAAATCTGAGTGGGGTCATGTAATTAGTGGGGTGCCACAGGGATCAGTATTAGGGCCATTATTATTTCTAATATATATATCAATGACTTGGATAGTGGAGTTAGTAGTGATGTTAGTAAATTTGCGGATGACACGAAGATAGATAGATTAATTAGGTCAGAATCGAATGCCATCGCCTTGCAGGCAGATTTAGATAGGATGAATGAATGGACGGACAGATGGCAAATGCAATTTAATATCAATAAATGCAAAGTACTTAGCGTAGGTAGAGGAAACCCACACAGTAGGTACACATTAAAGAACCAAATTCTGGTAGGTACAGGGTACGAGAAAGATTTAGGAGTTACAGTTAGCTCTGAACTCCGTCTAGGAAAACAATGCATAGAGGCCAGAAACAGGGCAAATAGGGTACTAGGATTCATTTTTAGGAGTGTTAGAAGTAGAAGGCCGGAAGTAATATTAAAGTTAAACTTGGCGCTGGTCATACCTCATCTAGACTACGCTGTGCAGTTCTGGTCCCCACATTACAGGAAAGATATAGGTCTATTAGAATCAATACGGAGGAGAATGACTAAAAGGATACAGGGGATGAGGAGTATTCCTTACGAAGCGAGATTGAAGCTGTTAAATTTACATTCTTTAGAGAGACGTAGGTTAAGAGGAGACCTGATAAAAGTGTTTAAGTGGTATAAGGGTTATAACAAGGGAGATGTAAGCAAAATTCTTAGGATCAGCAATCAGGGTAGAACAAGAAATAACGGGTTCAAACTTGAAAAATATAGGTTTAGGAAGGTTGGTTCTCAAATAGAGTGGTAGATGAATGGAACAGACTCGGTTATCATGTTGTTAGTGCTAGGACACTAGAGAGCTGTAAGAGAAGATTAGACAGGTTTATGGATGGGGATAATAGATGGAATTAGGTAGGTATATTTCATACAGGGACTGCCACGTGTAAGCCTGGTCGCTTCTTGCAGCTTCCCTTATTTCTTATGTTCTTATGTTCTTATATTCTTATGTTCTCTCTGTCCGTTTCCTTTCGCATTTCAAGAGAACAGTCGCAATCTGGCATCTTAAGTAATATTCTCTTGCTATTAACATTAACTTATGTACATACGTAGATTTGACTCATCTACATAATCTTTGCATGAACATGAATTAATATATTATAGGTATTATGAAAATGGCTTCAAATTTTACTGCCTCAGAATTTACATCATGGAAGGAGACCCATAAGATTCATGCACTCATGCCAGACATTCATGGCAACTTCACGAAGTTTCCTGATACCTCCTCCAACTTTCTTATACCGATGTCTGCAACATTTAAAACCTTAGATAAAATTTGCAATCTATGAAACATTACCTCATTTGCTTTTTTTGTTCGCCAAGACTCAGGTGTGTGAAGCTCACGGCAACAGCCGTTATTCTGTTCCCTCTTACTTTTCCTGCCATCTTATTCAAAACCAAAATATGACTATTATGTCTTCCTCATCTTTCTTTTCATTTATTTATTTATTTTTCCATCCAGATGATATCACCGCCATCACCCTCATCCCCAAAGCTAAACTCTTTTCACAGACCTCTCGTAAAAAATCAACATTATATGATTCTAGGTTTGACTATAATTCACCTGCATCTTATGACTTTATTAATCCTATCATTGAAATTCTTCACGATGTTTTCTATGATCTTTCTGGCCTTGACTTTTGTAAGATTAACAGTCTTAATGGAGTCAATATATATATATATATATATATATATATATATATATATATATATATATATATATATATATATATATATATATATATATATATATATATATATATATATATATATATATATATATATATATATATATATATATATATATTGCTACGTACTTGCTACTGAAGTATTGAAGTGTATGTTAGTTGCATTATTTCTTATTAGTATCTGTTTGCTCATTCGTTCATTCGCTCGTAACCGGCGAGTCGAGTCTTGTGTTTCGTCACTTCCATGAACACTTTCGAAACTGTTCGAAACTAACATAGCAGCGCTCCGGTCATGTCGAGGAAGTTATTCGCTGCGCTTCGTGATACAAGGTCGTTCTGAGGGCTGAGAGTGCCTAATAATAATGATAAGATAATGTGTGATAATAAGATAATGTGTGCATTATTTTATTACTTGTACTCGCTGTTCCACATTTGACCTACTTATTTATTGTTATTTGAATTATTTCCACCACTGTTCGGAGAATTACGTATCTTTTCCTTGTTCCTGTGTTGTGTTTTTGCCTAGGATATAAACTTGCTACCTCATTTGATCATTTGTTCCGCTGGTGTCGGTCAATCCTGCTCACACTACCAGGTTTATTTGAATTGTTCTGTTTTGGTTGTATTATACTAAAAAAAAAAAAAAAAGCTGTTTCAAGTACCCCCTTCTTGCAAAGAACCTGGTTTGTTGCAAGGTGTAGTAACCTTGTTGTTGACCTGTCATTTGTGGTTGACTCTAGTCACTAGTGTAACATTCACTCATTTGATTGCTATGGACCCAACTCGTAACATGACAATGGCGACCTCACCAGGATTGACTGACACCATACTGTTGCAACATCTTTGAAACTGTTAGTATTTGTAATTCATGTACTTAATTACATCATCGCCCTAATAACTTAAGATACTTATTTGGTCATGATGGCTACTCGACTTAAGACTGGTATTCCTCCTCTTCATATTATTACACAAGCTGATGCTCGTGCATTTGTAGAATCTTCTCCTACCATAGAACAAGTAAGACACTTAAGTAAGCCCGAGTTGGCGTTGGTGGCTGAAGCTCGATATTTAAAGTGACTGATAACAAATTCTCCTTAATTAATTTAATTTGTCATAAAATGTTTGACACTGACTTGTATGAATTTTGTAGGCCTGATAACGTTGAGCCGAATGTCCCTACTAGCCAGTATGCATATCGTGACGTGCTTGTTGATGAAATAGTCATCCATTTTCAATAATATATTGAAGAACAGGCTAGATGAGAGCACGAGCTCAAGGTTATGGAATTAAAGCTGAGAATAGAAAAAAGGAAAAGAAACAGCTTGAGCTTGAGCGTGAGAGAATTAAATTGGTGTATTACAATCAACTAAGGTGTTGCCCAAGCCCTAGTTCTTCGGATTCTTCTGACAAATTCAAATATGTACCTCATTTCGATGAATGTGCTGTAACAGAGAGATCTGAGAAAACTACTTCGTATATGAAATGGTCTAAGAATAGTTGGTCTGGTATAGTGTTAATGGTACTCAAAGGGAAGGCCCTTAAGGCTTACGATTCACTCTCCATGGTTGACACGAGAGATTGATACTTTGAAGCTAGCAGTATTGCATGCCTTTGAACTTAGACCAGAGGCTTAAAGGTAGAGTTCAGAAATTGTAAAAAAGGCCCATATGGAACTTTCGCTGAATTCTCTCGAACACTGGTGGATAATTTTAATATGTGGATACGTAGCGAGCGAGTAGGTGATCGTTCTTGAGAATTTCATGAGTAAACTATATCCTGATTTACAGATTTACGTAGCAGATAAGCGAGTGAAAAGCACTGCTGAAGCGGCTGTTTACGTTGATGATTATTATCTTTTCCGTAAAAATAAAAGTTGTCCTAACATTAGAACAGTTCCGAGTCCTCTCTCTGATCACTCTCAGAACCCGAGATGGACTATTGGTAAAGCCCACTACAGCGAATGACTCACACGAACACACGCTCACACAAACTTCAAAACCCACACCCAAAATTTCCTGTAGCTTCTGTCACAAGTCTGGACACTATAGAGAGAGATGTTGGAAAAGGCAAGGCGGAAGGCCGGTACATTTTGTTCGTGGTTCGGCTCTGGATCCCTCTGCTATTGAGGCCCCTGTTGTGTCTGGAGAGGATTTATGCTCTACCTCTTCTAAGACTGTTGATGTTTCAGATGTTGCGAAGGATGCTGTCCATGAGAACTCCACAGTTTCAGGTGTGGTGTAGGCAGTGACTGCAGATGCCACTTCTGCCTCTTACTCACCTTACTTATACTCGGGAATGGTGAAAGTGAAGTCTTACTAGTACCTGGTTCGAATACTTCGTGATATCGGATCTTCAATTTCTCTGTGGGTGAGGCATGATCATGGTGATATTTCTACAACAGAATATGTACTTATCAATGGTGTCACGGGTACCATGACCGTGCCGCTTTTATCTTGTGAGGTGGACTGTGATGTGTTCAAAGGCTCGGCACGAGTTGGAAAAGTTGATAGTTTGCCCGAGGACAATATAGATCTGCTTCTTGGCAATGACCTGTTAGAGGCGATGAAATCAAGACTCCTGTCTTATCAGAAGTATCTGTGCCCGCAGACCAGGTGCCATGAGGAGAAGAAGGTGAATTTTCCAGTGTCATGTCATGTCATGCTTTCAAAACAACTGTGGAGATTCAAGTTTGGAATACATACCAAAAAGTTCATCCAAGGATACTGATCCCGCCGAGGATGATATTTGTTTAGCGGATACATTCATGGATGGGATCACTGGAGATTCGTCACCGGTGTCATTAGAGGAGGTGGACGTGGAGAGATTAAAAGGACCCAGAAGTAGAGAAGATATGTGTTACTGCTGGTGAAAGTCTTGAGGAAGAGAAGGGTGCCTGTTTATATTTGAGGGATAGAATTCTGTGTAGGAGATGGAGTCCCCCTCATAGGAATCCGGACGCTGAGATATGGGATGTTGACTATCTAGTAGTCCGAAAGGTGTGCAGGCAGGAGTTATTAAACCTAGCTCATACCACTCCATTTTCAGGCCACATGGGTGTTCGTAAGACGGTCTGCGGGCGGAATTTTTCTGGCCACGTATATCAGCGGATATGGCCAGCTTCGTAAAGTGTTGCCACACATGTCAAGTTGCTGGTAATCCCAACCAGACAGTCTTTAAGTTCCCTCTTATTCCCATTCCCACAACTGATTTGCCTTTCTCAAGGCTCATTATTGACATTGTTGGTCCTCTTCCTCCCACCGCAAGTGGTTTCAATACCTTTTAACTAAGCTTGATCCATCCTCTCGTTATCCAGAGGCAATTCCACTCAAACATTAACTATGCTTGATCCATCCTCTCGTTATCCAGAGGCAATTCCACTCAAACATCAAAGCCAGAGGCATAACTTATTGGATTTTTGTTCTAAGTTTGAATTGCCGAAAGAGATACAATCTGATCAAAGAAGTAATCTTATGTCAAATGTTTTGCAGCAAGCCTTGTCTCGGATTGGAGTTACCCACATCAGTGCCTATCACCCTGAATCACAAGGCACCCTCGAGCGATACCACCAGACACTAAAGAATATGTTCAGGAAATACTGTCTGGAACACATCAAGGACTGGGATCGAGGTGTTCCGCTCTTGTTGTTTGCTACGAGGGAGGTTCCTCAAGAGAGCTTGGATTTCTCGGCCAACGAGCTTGTGTTTGTACACAGAGTTCGTGGGCCACTGAGCTTTGTCAAGGAGGCTTGGACTTGAGCTGGCTGAAAGCAAAAACATACTACAGTATGTGCTGAACTTCAAGATTCGTATAAGAGAGGCGTTGCAGTTGGCACGAGACAACCTAAAGCTTACACAGGAGAAAATGAAACAATGGTTCGACTGGGAGGCTAAATAATGAGAGTATAAGGCTGGAGACTAAGTCTTGGTCTTATTGCCAAAGCAAGGTAAACCCCTGGCAGCCAAGTTCTGTGGTCCCTATCCTGTAGCACGGAGAGTCGGAGAAACAGATTACCTGGTACACACGCCTGATCGACAGAAGAAATATCAGCTCTGTTATACAAATATGCTGATCATTGTGCTCCAGACCCACAAATTCCTGTTTCTGTACACTTTGTCACAGCCTCTCCCTTGAGTCCTAACACTGATGACACAAACTGCCTGCCTGATGTAGAGCATGACCTCCAAGACTGTAACTGGATGGCAAACGGAGAGACTGAAGTTGCATTCCAGTTGAAAGTGTCTCATCTCCCTCTGGATCAGTCCTCCCAACTACTGCAACAGTGTTCGTTATACAGAAAGGTGTTTAGTAATGCCCCCGGGAGAATCAACTATCTTCAACATGACGTGGAGGTAGGTGACGTTGCTCTCGTCAAATTACCCCCATACCGTCTTAGCTCAAGGCAGGTCGGTGTGGTGCGGCAGGAGTTCGACTACGTGCTTGGACTTGGACTCATCACACCGTGTGTTAGTCCATGGAGCTCACCTGTGACGTTGCAACCCAAGTCTGACAGTAGTGTAAGATTCTGCAACGTTTACCGTCGTGTTAACTCTCTAACGAAGACAGACACCTATTCTTTGTCCCGGTTGGAGGACTGTATCGATCGAATAGGGACGTCCAGTTACATATCTAAATTTAAAACAAGGATTCTAGCAAGTTCCTCTGACTCAATGAGCCAAGGAGATATCTTATTTTTGTGGTTGACTGTCAGACTTATCAATGTAATGTGGTGCCCTACGGAATGAAAAATGCCCTGGCCACTTTCCAGCGCCTTATGAATAAAATAACGCATGAGATGAGAAACTGCGTAGTATACATTGACGATGTGGTAGTGTTTACAGACGCCTGGGAAATTCATCTTGAAGAACTGAAGGAACTCTTATCCAGACTCTCGTGTTTGCCTTGTTATCAATCTGAAAAAAAAAAAAAAAATGTGAATTTGTGCGGGCTCAAGTTCAGTATTTGGGATATGTGATCGGTCACGGAAAGGTATTGCCACCAGACTCTAAAGTAATGACTGTAAAGAGCTTTCCTACACCACAGAAAAGACGTCAACTTCGTAGATTCCTTGATTGCATCGGTTATTACCGTAGGTTCCTGAAAAATTTCGCTGCTGTAGTGGCTCCTCTCACGGAAATGTTGAGGAAAGATTAAAAGTTCCTATGGTCCGAGGAACGTGAGAAAAGTTTCGTTATTTCAAAGAAAACTTTGACACATTACCCAGTTAAGTTTTGTACAATCACACAAGAACGAATTTTCCAGTGTAAAATTCTTTCTTGGGTGGGGAAATGTTACGTACTTGCTACTGAAGTATTGAAGTTTATGTTAGTTACATTATTTTCTTATTAGTATTTGTTTGCTCGTTCGTTCATTCGTTCGTAACCGGCGAATCGAGTCGTGTTTCGCCAGTTCTATGGACCCTTCCGAAGCTGTTCGGAACTAACAAAGCAGCACTCCGCTCATATCGAGGCAGTCATTCGCCGGACAAAGTTAGTCTCATCTGAAGGCTAAGAGCTCATAAGTATTCATGTGTACATTTTCTTCTTACTCGTACTCGCATATATATATATATATATATATATATATATATATATATATATATATATATATATATATATATATATATATATATATATATATATATATATATATATATATAATTTATTATGTGTTTCTGCGTGCAAGTTTATTTTATTGAAGATTTTCTAAATCAATAAAAATTCACTTGCCCTTCTTGCTGGAAGTTTAGGTTTAAGATAGTTTATCTATATATTTGACATTATTCCATAATTTCAATATTTTCCTGATGCCCCAAAGACGTATGCATATTTGAACATTGGCTGTTCTTTTTTCCAAAAATCTCCACTGCAAATTTCACACCATCTCTTACTGAAACAGCTTCCATGAAGTTAGGTGTCTCCACTAATATCTCCTCTTTTCAGTTAGCTCTGTACATGGGCTTCATCTGTCCTTGGATGGTATGATCCCATGTAAGGAAGACATTCCGCCACAAGAATGAAATTCTTGGTATCTTCTATCTTTATTTTCACGGAAATATGCTACATACTGTACCCGTGTAGCACGCTAACTACATGTGTACTCTGGACTCGCTGCACAAGACATTTTTTTTACCTTCAGTCTTGTTCTCTTTACCTTACTAATGAAGTAGTTAAGAATTAACTTTACTCATTATTCCCTTTTACTGGTGAACTCTGGAACCTCCCACATGTTTTGGTTTCTCGCCTTGAATACTTATGAGAGGAATATCATGGTATCTCTGGAATTAAACTGGCTTACCTATTTGAAACGCTTTCTTCTAATAAACTATTTCCTGAACTGCAATTTACACCTTATTTTGCGCCTTATGCACTCTTTCTTGTACCCTTGGACTGCATCTCATGAAAGCGTAGATGCTCAGTGGATGTTACATTCCTTTATTGGTTAAGTTTCGGGATAGTACAGTCCCATATTGAGACCTGTTACACTGAAAAAAAAATAATAAAGATAATTATATATATATATATATATATATATATATATATATATATATATATATATATATATATATATATATATATATATATATATATATATATATATATATATATATATATATATATATATATATATTCTTTTTTTTATGTAAGAAGGACACTGGCCAAGGGCAACAAAAATCAATAAAAAAAAATGCCCACTGAAATGCCAGTCCCGTAAAAGGGTCAAGGCAGTGGTCAAAAATAAGTGGATAAGTGTCTTGAAACCTCCCTCTTGAAGGAATTCAAGTCATAGGAAGGTGGAAATACAGAAGCAGGCAGGGAGTTCCAGAGTTTACCAGAGAAAGGGATGAATGATTCAGAATACTGGTTAACTCTTGCGTTAGAGATGTGGACAGATTAGGGGTGAGAGAAAGAAGAAAGTCTTGTGCAGCGAGGCCGCGGAAGGAGGGGAGGCATGCAGTTAGCAAGATCAGAAGAGCAGTTAGCATGAAAATAGCGGTAGAAGACAGCTAGATATGCAACATTGCGGCGGTGAGAGAGAGGCTGAAGACAGTCAGTTAGAGGAGAGGAGTTGATGAGACGAAAAGCTTTTGATTCCACCCTGTCTAGAACAGCAGTATGAGTGGAACCCCCCCAGACATGTGAAGCATACTCCATACATGGACGGATAAGGCCCTTGTACAGAGTTAGCAGCTGGGGGGGTGAGAAAAACTGGCGGAGACGTCTCAGAACACCTAACTTCATAGAAGCTGTTTTAACTAGAGATGAGATGTGAAGTTTCCAGTTCAGATTATAAGTAAAGGACAGACCGAGGATGTTCAGTGTAGAAGAGGGATACAGTTGAGTGTCATTGAAGAAGAGGGGATAGTTGTCTGGAAGGTTGTGTCGAGTTGATAGATGGAGGAATTGAGTTTTTGAGGTATTGAACAATACCAAGTTTGCTCTGCCCCAATCAGAAATTTTAGAAAGATCAGAAGTCAGGCGTTCTGTGGCTTCCCTGCGTGCTATGTTTACCTCCTGAAGGGTTGGACGTCTATGAAAAGACGCGGAAAAGTGCAGGGTGGTATCATCAGCGTAGGAGTGGATAGGACAAGAAGTTTGGTTTAGAAGATCATTAATGTAATAGTAGTAATAGCAATAGTAGTAGTAATAGTAGTAATAGTAATAGTAGTAGTAATAGTAGTAATAGTAATAGTAATAGTAATAGTAGTAGTAGTAATAGTAGTAGTAATAGTAATAGTATTAGTAGTAGTAGTAGTTGTAATTATTATTATTATTATTACTATTAATATTATTATTATTATTATTATTATTATTATTATTGTTATCATAACATTAATAATAATAATAATAACAGTAATAATAATAATAAAAATAATAATAACAATAATAACAATAATAATATCGCGACATAATAATAATCACGACAAATATGAAAAAGGAAAAAAAAAAAAAATTTTTAGACAATATGAAGTTTCACAGAGGACTCATTGAAGTTCATTTAAAGTTTGCATTGATATATAACACTTAGGTAGAGAAGAGACATTCATTCATCAAAGTAAAAAAAAAGTATTAAAACCATGGAAGAAAGTACTATACTCGCATTTCAACCATTTGTGAGAGAATGAAAGCTGTGAAAGGAGCAGTAAAGGACACCATTAACCATGCTATGCGAGTTGAACCTCTTTCACAAGCAAGCCTTGCCTCTTACACGGGGAATGGGAGGACTTAGTGAACCGTCATAGCCAACGGAGACTACTACTGAAGAATGGTTCCTGTCTCCAGAATGTATAAAATTTTCTTGTGTACATGTTATGAGCTGTGAGGTAAAGTACTTTTATATTATCTTAAAGTAATGACAACTTAGAAAAGTATAACAGAATACATTGTTCTCATTGTTAAGGAAATCTACAAATAAAAAAAAAAGAATGCTGTAAAAGTGACGCTAGCATATTTGTAAACGTATTCATATGAAAATGTTTGCATAGTAAACGTATTCAGATGAAAATACGCTAGCTACTATGCGTTTTCATAACAAAACACGCTAGCTGGTAAGCGTAATCATATGAATAATAATACGCTATCATACTGTTAAGCGTATTCATGTGCAAATATTGTGAAGGTAACCCTAGCATATCAGTAAGTGTATTCATTTGGGATTGGTTTGGTTCTGCCACTCCCCCAAAAATAGGTAAAGAATTTTCAAATTTTAGTTGCGGAGATGCCTTGATCCTCTCTCGAAACTCTCCAAATCACTGAAAGGAAGGAAACAGAAAGGTAGTTAGTTCATCTTTTGCAGTGAAAGGGATGAAAGAGGGGAAATATAGACTGACTCTTTCATTACTAAGGTATATACGATAGATAAAATAAAGGAAAAAAATAATAAATTCTTTTGCATGGGAGCCGCGGGAGGGACGGAAACATGCAGTTAACAAATTCAAAAGAACAGTAACCATGGAAATAATAGTAGAAGGTATCAAGAGATTATTAAATTCGACGGTGAGTGAGAGCCTGACGACAATCTGTTAAAGGAAGGAGGCTGGTTATGCAAGAAATCTTTTGACTCCAACCTGTTTAGCAAAGAGGTATGAGTTAATTCTCAACATGCGGTGAAGGAAAAAAAAAATGCTGTGTAGAATTAATTTGTTGGAAGAATGATCAGAAATGACACGTAACATCTCACTTCATGTAAGCTGTTTTCCCAAAGATGAGATGTGAAACATCTAAGACTTTTAGAAAGTGACAAAATAGCTATATTCAGAGTAGAAAAGGGGGATAGATAACCGTCATTGAAGAAGTGAGTATCATTACTAGAACTGACTTTTTGATATACTGAATAACACAAGCTTTGCATATCCTATTAAAAAAGAGTATACATAGAAACATCATAACTTGAGCGCTTTGTATGTCCTCTGTGTGAGTTAAAGATCTGAGAAGTTATGGTAAGAAATGCAATGCATCATAAGAGTTGATACGGCAGTGAGTCTAACTGACGCTTTCAGGGACTAAATTGGTTGAAATGGAGGAGGTACCTGTGATACCTCCTCCATTTCAACCAATTTAGTCACTGCTAAACCAGACCTCACTCTACAACAAACTGCCCTTCACTGGACTAGAAAGAATGACATTACGCTTAACCTCGCTAAAAGAAAACATTATCACTGTGCGTAAGCAATCACCATTTGCCCAGACACACCTCAGGTGGTCGACACAGTTAAACCCATTCTACCAAAAGTTGTTGATACATCTAAGGCAACGGAGTAAGTTTGACCGAAATTCTTAAAGGGTGACCAGGATTCATTGAGGAAAGCTAGAATAACGTTAATGAATCTTTATGTGCGGAGTCCATATTTGTGATATGAAGAAATGTGACCGGATATATGCCTAAAAGTCTTGCTATCGAAAATAAATTCAGTATCTTTGGAAACTAAATCAAAGCAATAGATTGTTTTTTTTGAAGGAGCAGAGCCATACTTCTTAGGAACAGGTTAAATATAAGGAAACTTGTGGTAAAAAGGGAAATAAAAAAAAGAAAGTGCAAACACGATAGCACAGTTACGGAGAATGATAGGAGGTGCCTCATCAGGATTATAAGCCTATTAAGGATGAAGGCCAGAGGCGACATCAGTACGAAGAGGACATAAATACAAAGAATTTTAATAGCAGGATGCTATTGTCAGTGGATGGAAACAAAATAGTTACAAGATTAGAATTAGAATAATTTAGTGTTGAGTTATCAGCAAAGGTGTAAGAAGCGTTCAGGTTTAAAGAATAAGGATATGACAGTGGAGCCATCTGGAAGGAAAGATGAAGAAAATTGTTAGATAATTTTTGCGTGTGCCAAAAGTCACCAGAAAAAAAAAAAATCTTACAATTTTGACATTACTAATTGATGTAAGAGTTTTGGGCAAGTTGAAGGACAGAGTTGTCATGACTTCAGGCAGAAATATAAAGTCTATGAAATTCAGAAGAAAGGCTGATATACCTTCTGAAAGGAACCCCTCCTTCCTGAACAGCATTAGAGCAGGCTGATTTAACCAAGTTTTACGGATCTCTAATACTAAAGTAATAGTCATTTAATGGAAAATCAGAATAGTACTGTCTCAGGTCTTCCTACTCAGATGTGTAGTCCCAGGAGCACCTACGCCTTGATGGGTTCAAAGACAATAATGGAGCAATATTGCAAGATACAGAAATAAGATTGTGATCGGAGGAGTCCAGTGGAAAGGACAGATTGACCGAATATGATGAATGAAAGCAAAGGACGGGGATGCGGGGAATATGCCAAAGACAGCAGAGAATACAAATTGCTCTAAGTAGAATAGTGAAGTTGGAGGTTTGTTCACTGGAATGGTGAAAGAAAGATGACTGCAAAATGATGGTGAGTACTGGAATATCAAATATGGAAATTTCGGTAAGTTTTCATAAGTTCTGTCTGCTTAATATATTTTATTTTCTGTATCTATTTTCATTCATATATCATGAAAATAATACTAAAAATAACATAAATATTACTGGAATTATTTAAATGTTCTGAATGTAGAAAAACATCGAAGAGTTTGTATAAAAAAAAAAAAAAATGTTAGGGAAACTTTTATCAAACGCTCCACCGGAGGTTTCTGGTTTCGCAGATAATTGTTTTTCTTTGTGAAAGAATCATTTCCTAATGCTCGGACACGAAGGTTGACGTAGTGTTAGGCTTATATAAGGAAACTGATTCCTCTCGCACTACCCAAGAGTATCCGTGACTTTAGGATGCTAGACATGAGGCAAGGAAAGAGTGCTTCTTGTGAAGACAGCGTGCTGGCTGAAGCTCGGAAATGCTCCATATGTTACGGAAATACCACAGAAGGAAATTTACTTATTATTGTAAATGTGCACATGTAAAAAGAAAGAAATGTTCTAAAATAACAGTGAATTAAAGGAAAAAATGCTAATAAAATTTAGTACGTTCTCTTGCAGGGATTCTCAACTTTTTGCAAGCTGCCCTCCCTCACCAAAGCTTGTTCAATGCAGTTGGGGCCCCTTTCCTCCTTGCGCCACCCACTCAACCCCCTCCCCCAAGTATGCCATCATAGATAGATAGATAGATAGATAGATAGATAGATAGATAGATAGATAGACTGATAGAAGGAGAGCATAACAGCTGCATAACCAGTAAGTTCGTGATTTTCCTTAATTTTTTTTTTTCCTTCCTTCCTGTGCTCGCGCTTCCTCCGGGAGTGTGTCCGCGGGGGCGCTCCCCCTCCCCCCGCCACCACTGTTTTATTGAATACAGTCTACTAGGATACCACGTACTTTATTTCTGTGACTAAAATACAAAGCTAGAGATTGCTGCCGAGTTCTATGAAGGAGAGAGAGAGAGAGAGAGAGAGAGAGAGAGAGAGAGAGAGAGAGAGAGAGAGAGAGAGAGAGAGAGAGAGAGAGAGAGAGAGAGAGAGATTATTATTATTATAGTTTATTGACAGAATTTTGCGATTACAAGAAGCTTAAAGTAAAAATAATTTCACTAAAATCATTATATCATATAAAAGAGCTACAAATAAGAGAGAGAGAGAGAGAGAAAGGCCCTAAGGGAAGGAACGAAGGAGATGCAGTAATAATATAACACTTTCCGAGACAAGAAAAATAAAACAATCCCAATATCGTCTTTCCCTCACTCCCTTAGTCTTGTTCGCAGCCGTTTTCTCCGTCTCGCTTTTACTCAGCGTCTGTTTCTGTGTGAACACGGCAAGGGACGATGAATTAATCATCTGCGCCTAAGGAACTTTATCACGTGTGTTGCAGGAGAGTTTCTCAAAGGATGGCTTCGAGAATGTTTTGAATTTTGTTTTGGTCTCGAGGAAGGAATGTTTCGGCTTAGTGTTATTCTGTGGTGTCGTCTGAGGTGCCTGTTGGGAAGAAAAGTGCTTGGGAGTCATTACACCCATGGGAGAGGAGACCGAGACCAAGAAATCCCGAACACGTGTCCAGAGGAAGGTGAGGTGGAGGGGGAGGTCCGGGTGAGGTGGAGGCTGCAGGGTGCCCTTCTGAATATAAAACGTGAATTCTTTCCGGATGTGGTGAAAACATTGCACGTGTATGGATTTCCTTCCTGGTATTGGGGGTGTGAGCTTACTGCTTGTTTGGTGCTAGCCCTGTTGTTGGTGGTGTGGCTGTTGTTGATGCTGCTATGCTGTTTTTCTTCTTTGTGGTGTTGCTACTGTTGCTATGGTAGCAGTTGTAGTTGTTGGTTGTGGCGATAGCGGTCATGGTGCCGCTAAAAGTTGCTGTTATTGTTAATATCACTTTTGCTCATTCTGTTGTTCTTTCTGAGACGGTGATGATGGTTAAGGTAGTGTGTTTCCTTATTGATGTCAACACTTGTGATATTGTTATTTTTGCAAGTTTGCGCTTCTTGATCATACTGCAATATTTCCAGCCTGATGTTTATGAACAACTTTGGTGTGGAAAAGCAGGTAGATCAGTTTTAATCTCACAGCTGGACATATAACAAACCTTCACAGAAGATCATGACTGCGAAAATATTGCAGTGTGTACCGCCTCAAACTTGTTGCTGGGCGACGTATTACTCAAACCGTTCCCTGCAATAGAATAATCCACCTCACTTTTCGTTCCCCTACCGGAGAAATGGTGGCCTCGCATTGATTTTTCCTTTGATGGTGTTGTTTGGTTACGAAAACACGGCGGTATAATTTGCCTCGATGGAACGATACGTTTGATCTGCTAATGATACAGGTTCAGCTTGGACAGCATCTGCTCTTGGACGGCAAAGAGAAGAATGGGTTCGGGATCTCCTGTGTTGGTTAAACACAACCTCCCCTACCTCCCTCTAGTGCCAGGACACCATGGGACAGAACGGCACGGGAATAATCAAATCGTCTAGTGCGTGGATGTGGAAGTGAGTGATGCTTCGTCCTTCGTGCGACTCTGTTTAGCCGATAATTCACGCTTGTCGGAATGGGAAACGTATGTTCGTCGAGACCGGCAGCGAATATAGAACTAGCGAGAGTCG
>NC_087192.1:11082500-11107500 GCF_035594125.1 Scylla paramamosain
GAGCAGAAAGAGTAATGACAATGAATGACAAGAAGAACAATAATGATGATGCTCATAAAAAGAAGACTAAGGAAGAAAAAAAGAGGAAACACAAGACGTAGAAGCGAAGTAAGAACAGGAAACAGAAGCTGAACAAAGTAATAACAGGAAAACACACTCATGAAGGAATGAGAGGAAATCTTTCAGACAAAACAAACGCTCTGTGGCCAGACTAAAATACTGACTCTCTTTTTGTAACTGAGAGTAAGACCACAGCAGCCACGACACAGCACGATGCACTCTGAACATGTGGCGACTCATCACTCACATTGTTCTTTACTCAAATTTCTCTCCACTGTCTCATTTGACAAAGACGATGCAAAATCTAGGCAGGAGGGGAAGCGAGGAAAGAGAAAAGAGTGGGCATAAAGAAAAAAAAAAAAAAAAAAAGAGGGGGAAGGAAAATTTGAAGAACGAATGAGTAGGGCGAAAGGGAGTGCACGGGAGAGGGGGTGTGCAGGAACCAAAGGGAACTAATGGCACTGCGAAGAGGGAAATGACGTGAGAGAAAAAAAAAAAGAATGACAGACAGCGAGATGGGAACATAAAAACCGTAAGTTTGATGGACGCGGTTGGTGCAAGATGACTATCTCCAGTTACGTAGAAGGATAGAGTGCTGGAAGATGTGAAAGAAAGAGTGACAAGAGAATGAGAAGAATCGAACATGTACATAAGAAAGGGACGCAAGAACAGGAATAAATGGAGACTCTTCTGCCGCGGGTATCCCCTTTACGAGAAATCTCAGGCATCGTATGTGAATAATAATTATATAGATAAACACAAGAACGACAGGAAGGAAATCATGAAAGAGGAAAGAGAGGATGGAAGGCAGAAAGAGAAGGGACAAGAAGACTAAAGGGAGGGAAAATGAAAGCAGGGATGGGGGAACAGGGTATAGCTGGGAGCACAGAAACGAAAAAAAAAAAAAGTGGGGAAAGGGGAAGAAAACAACAAGAATACAATGATTGGAGAGAGAGAGAGAGAGAGAGAGAGAGAGAGAGAGAGAGAGAGAGAGAGAGAGAGAGAGAGAGAGAGAGAGAGAGAGAGACTAGAAGCTTGGGGGTTGCGAAGGGAGGAAGTGGTTTTGGGGGGAGGCCATCAGACGCCCATAAACACTTCACGGGCTTCGAGTTTCAATACTCCGGTTCTCTCTATTTCCAGCGTCACGCACACTTCCTTTCAATACTCAACAAACAAAGACAAAATAGAACAAAACACTAAATTCCTAAACATGAAAAGTGAGAGTAACTCTGTCTCTGCTGCACGTACACTGTTGATGAGGATGTGAAGGAGAGAGAATAATTAGGTGGAAAAATGCACTTACGAAGATGTATGAGAGTAGAGCATCGCATCAAGGCACAGCTCGTCTCGCACCATCTTCTCTTTCCAAAGGATCGATTGTTTATTAGAATCCAAAGCAGTGTGCCCCTTAAATCCTTTTTAGGTCCTCTTTCTTATGGAAGACACGAACCGAGGCTTTAGTGGACCAAGAAGAGGAAAGGAGAGACGACGAGGACCTTGAAGGCTGGTGGAGAGAGACGGGAGAACGGAAGGTGGAGAAGTGGGATTCAGTGATTGGAAGCTGCGGGGTAAAGTGGGCGGAGGCAAGTGTATTGGAAAGACACGTGAGGTAAACATGAGGAAAATGTTTATCAACGGCACATAACTCGGCAAGATTTTGAAATACAAACATGGTCTGAATTTTCTACCCGGTACTGTGATAGCTTTCTTGCGTGCACAGGGAGCGTCGATAAGGGGTCTTGAATATGTAACGCCATCACTACGGATTCCCTATGGCTCTTCGTCGTCGGTATGTAGTAAGACAAACAACAAAGAACGACGCAAAAGAAATGATAAAGCAGTTGATGTGTTTAAGGTATAATGATTTTGTTAGGATAGGTATACAGAGAAATGACTGAGGTGATGAGAGAGAGAGAGAGAGAGAGAGAGAGAGAGAGAGAGAGAGAGAGAGAGAGAGAGAGAGAGAGAGAGAGAGAGAGAGAGAGGGAAATACCGGAAGACCTATCGGTCTGTAACGAGGGTATCTGTTTATCAATTTACTACTATTACTACTATTACTACTGCTACTACTACTATTATTACTAATACTACTGCTAATGAACTAGGTGTGGAAGAACAGGGTAGATACAGAACAAGGTTTTCTCCCCGCCCACCTCTCCCTCCAACAACATCTGACAGGAAAGCAGTCAGTAGAGATCACCATGTACCTCACAAGAAATAGATACAAGGAAATTTTATAGGAAAAAAATAAAAACAGAAAGAAAAGAGTATACTACATTACACTAGCACTAGCGCTTATGTTTTGCAACGCCTCGTATCTGATAGAGAAATGGACAATTAAAGGTTAGATTAGTGACTTGTTAGTACAGTCCTGTTTCTCTGAAATACTTACCTAATCTGGATTTGAAACTACCTACAGTTTTGGTGTTAAAAACCGATGCTGGTAGTTTGTTCCAATGCTCATTAGTTTTGTTATTAAAGAAAATGTTTTACCTTTATGTATGTCTTGCATCTTCATTTTAATTTCATTCCGTTATCTCTTGTAATTGTCTAGTAATTTCTTTGGAATAATCGTTCACCATTTACTTTATGAAATCCATTTAGTATCTTACAAAACCCAATTAGATTCTCTATTCTTCGACTACTGAGAGAGAGCATGTCTAAGCGCTTTAGTCTTTCTTCGTAAGATAAGTTTCGCAGCGTAGGGATGTCTCGTTACTCGTCGTTGAACTCTTTCAGCATGTTTTGATCCCGTATGTAATCTGGTGACCAGAACTGCACTGGGTATTGCAGGTGTGGCCTCTGTCTATTTGTAATTTATATTTCTTGAAGAAATGAAGCCTAATATCATATTTGCTTTTTTGCTAGCCTCTGTACATCAATACTTTATTTTTTAGGTTTGTTTTTCTTATTAAAATCCAGTTCTTGACCACGTATTCGGTACTTGAAGTTTCGATTTTTATCTCTAATATGTTTAACTTTACATTTTTTTCTATGTTGAGAGAGAGAGAGAGAGAGAGAGAGAGAGAGAGAGAGAGAGAGAGAGAGAGAGAGAGAGAGAGAGAGAGAGAGAGAGAGAATGTACCTGTAGTAAAAAAAAAAAAAGAAAAACGAACCTGTACTGATTTGTATTCTACCAAAGACACATTTATACGGAGGATGAAATATAAGATGCGAATGTCGTAAGAAATAAAAAGAAGTCCTGACAAACAAGTAAAAAATATAATATACAAAGAGAAAAAAAAACATTATTTGTCCACCAACAAGTATTAATACCGAGAAAAATGAGAGGAAACGATTACTACGCCATAACGAACTGACACACAGTGATAAAAAAAGTGCAAAAAAAATATGGAGAGTGAACGAGTTACTGACATGCTGCTAACAAGCGCGTGATGGAACTCAATGCCGTCATCAGCACCACCCCTCCAAGGGAAGTGACCATGAGCGGCAGGCGAGTGACGGTCGCGAGTGACAGTGTTGAGTGAGTCTGGGTTCGATCCCTGGTGGACTCTGCCTGTACAACTCATTGCTTCATGCTACGGGCGGGTCGATCCCCCTTGCCTGCTGTCCGTCATCGGCCAGAGCATGGGGGGACGCGCGTGCCCTGCCAGTAATTGCATCAGTCTTCGTTAAGGCAGACTTTGAGGTAGCCTCCATGCTGGGGATTGACATGTTCGTCGACTAATAGCTCGATAAAAGAGAGAGAGAGAGAGAGAGAGAGAGAGAGAGAGAGAGAGAGAGAGAGAGAGAGAGAGAGAGAGAGAGAGAGAGAGAGAGAAGAAAAAAGCGACTGTAGCCAATAAGAACTGTAGTTTATCCAATAAGAATTGTAGTTTAGCCACGAGTAGGAGGATATGAAAATTGTTGTCTTACTAATAATGACCGCACAAAAATACTATTTCTATTCCAAACTTTGCAGATGAGTTTTTTTTTTTTTTTTTTTTTCTGAGATAAAGGGTGTGTTGGGCGAGCGGGTGGACAGTACGACAATAATGCGAGGGACCAAATGAAAGCTTCAATCAGCGTTCCAGAAAATTCTTCCGATGTTTAATATTTTCCACTATTCTTGTTCTGCACACTGCACAGGAGTCCACTGTTTCCTTGTCCCAGCTGAGTGGGTGTCGCTCATGTAAAAACCATTAAAACAATTGTATACAGTATACATTACACATTGTGTAATGTATACTGTATCTTGAAAAAAAAAAAAAAAAAGAGAATCTATTAACGACGCGTTCCATTCTCTCTCTCTCTCTCTCTCTGTCTCTCATTCCCACTACAAGCCTGGTTGAGTGCGGACACTCCTCTCCTCCACTGCCCCATTCTGTCCTTGTGTTCGTTTCTGATTCGCCTCTGTCTCGAGCTGTTCACTTTGCTGGCAGCTGTTGTGGTGTTGCTGATTGTTGCTGGTGGACGTTGATGGGCTGTCTTGCCTTCCTGTCGAGGCCCTCTCTTCCTTGACGGAATTAACGGTGTCGGAAGCGGCATCCTGCTTGGAGGATGACTTAGCCCTGTCTGAGGATGGTGACACTCCTGTGATGAACCACTGGCCCGAACTGCCCGCACCTAGCACCCCGTTGCCACCGTTTGCTTTTCACTTTCCGTCACGTCCAGATTTGTCTACATTTCCAGACGACGCACGGACATCCTTGAACGAGTCACGAATGGTGAGTTTCTGTCCCTGCCACTCATTCCTTTTGACTCTCCTGAAAGGCCCAGAAAGTTTCTCAGCTTCATCCTCACCCGTTTTTTCATTGATGTAGACCCGCGTCTTGGTGAAAACACCATGGTGTGTATTCTGCTCGACGCTTCATCCAGAATGGTTCACCTATTAACCGCATTGTAGTTGTCTGGAGCCTTCCTGACTATGATATATTTGGGGGATTTCAATGCTCGGCATCCTGCTTTGGGGGATCGTTTTGGCACCTCCAATCGTCCTGGTGTTCTGTTATCGTACATCACCTGACGCACTGGGACACTGGCGGCGCCACTAACCCCCGGTGTGGCACCTTCGTGCCGGCTTTATCTGATCACGTTGCCCTTTGATTTCGCTATTTTCTCCCTGCTGTGTCTGTCCCTCCTGCTTCACGTTTGCGCATAACTGTGCCCCCCAAGTACTGCCAGTCGTATATTTCGTACATGACCTGCATGTTGCCTACTCTTGACCGTACCTCACCTGATCAGTTTTATTCCAGTCTCGTCTCTGGCACACATGACTTTCGCAGGATGTACGTCTCAAGGCCACACCTCCGGCGTCACCTTACCGCTCACTCCTGGACTCCGGACGCGCGTGTTCAAGAGGCGAGGGAGGAAGCAGAACGTGTTGGTCTCTTGTTTCAAGCGAACCCTTCTCTTGAACTGCTTCATCGTTACCGACATTCCAGGGATGCTTTAACAGCCATACTGTAGTACGTGAGTACTGAATCTTGGCAACGGTTCACGAATAGTATTAATCATCAGACTACTGTGGCTTCCATGTGGCACCTTGTCCGTCGAGTAGTAAAGGAGACGCCCTCCATTACCCGCCATCACACACCCGCCGAATACGCCCAACAACTTGTCGATGCATGGTCGAAGCAGTCCACCCCAGCCAGCTTCCCTGTCCATATACGAGAAGCTCTCTATTCCAGTACTCTTGCCCGTTGGCTCCGCCTGTTATCTGCCTTGTTACAAGAGGATGACGAGGACTTTGTGCCAATCACCGAGGACGAGTTGCACCGTGTTCTTTCAAGGGTTAAGGCCTCGTGCCCTGGTAACGACGGCATTACCTACGCTGTGCTACGTCTGCTGTAACGAGTTCCTGGCAACCCTCTCATTTGCCTCTATAATATGTGTCTTCGTGACGGTTGTGTGTCGCGAGCCTGGACTATCAGTAACATCATTTCCATTCCTAAGCCAGGTACCGCGAAATTCAGACCCATCTCCTTTATCTCTTGTGTCTGTAAGGTGCTGGAGAGAATCTTACTCAACCATTTGATGTACCGGCTTCAAGACCACCTTTTTCCACGTCTCTTTAGCTTCCTTCCCCAAGGCAGCACACACCACTGCCTTGTCGATGTTATTTATATTCTCGTCTCTCCCGCGACAGTGTTGTGGCTTTCATCGACTTCAAGAGCGTGTTTGATGTTGCCAATAGAGATCATACTGGATCAACTCGGTGACTTTGGGGTTAAGGGCAGTTCATTGCGATGGATTCGGGGCTACCTTAGTAAAAGCACCTCCCGTGTGTTTTTCATTGGTGCCTACAGTTCGCGGAGTTTTCTTCTTGGTACACCTCAAGTGGGGGTTCTGAGTCCATTCTTATATCATGTTTTGATGCTCCGTCTACTCTTATCTCTGCCTGACGGTTACAGTCACTTGCTGCGCTGACGATTTATTTGTGCGTCCACTCTACGTCACCGAGACATCTGTTATTTCTTGCTTCTTTCTCTCTGGCTTCCTCTAACTGTGGTCTTATTGTTTCTCCAGAAAAGAACAGAATCTCCTCCTGTTGCACAGCCGATTTTCTCCGTTGCTGGCAGCGTCATTCCCCAATTCTCTCAGTACCATTACCTCGGAGCTGTCTCAGCGGTCCGCCCTGCCCGGCGTCAGTCCCATCCCATCGTTAGTGACCTATTGGATTGCCTCCAGCGACGACTTCACCCTCTTCAGTGGCTCACCAACAACTCTTCTGGCATCTCCGTTCCCGTGTCCAGGACCATCTACGTCACCTTCATTCGGTCTGTTGTTGATTATCTCTCCCCGGCCCTCATTCAGATCCCAAAATCTACCTTACAGCCTCTTGAGATCTTTCAGAATAAGGTCATTGAGAGTCATCCTTGGTTGCCCTTTATCGACCCGGGTTGTCAATATGCAGGCCGAGCTTAACCTTCCCCTATTGTTGACAGAATCACCAGCATCGTGAAAAATCTTAGAGCCAAGTGTCTGCATTCTCCCAAGCTCGCACAACACTACTTACGAGTTATCCGTCGTGCCGTCACTCAACCCACTTGCCCCCATGCACTCCAGACTGGTGGAAGACTCCTCGTCAAGACAATCAGCACCGTCCTTCGTAGCTTGGGTGTTGTCATTTCTGTGGAGGAGGATGCTCCTGGTCCTCCACCGTGGTTGCTGCCTGTCCCTGACGTCCACTTCACGCCCACCTCAACTGCAGTCCATCTTGCTCTACAGCGGCAGCTAGCACTGGAAACAATTGCTACTGTGTTTTTCTCCCTTCCGGCGCCCTGTCTCCTCTACACCAATGGATCCTTACAATCTGATGGATGTGCCGTCTTCTCACACGATACGGACGCTCTTCCTGGAGGCTCTTCCTGAGGCTTCCTGTCCTTCTCCAGCTCCACCTTTTGTGAGCTGTGTGATATCTTGGACGCGGTCAGTCTTACGTGTCAGCGTGGTCTTAGTAGAGTGGTTATATGTGATTTTCAGTCTGCTCTCCAGGCCCTTTCTAGTACTCGCTCTACGCTGTCTACGGTGTTTAACCATATCTTAAGTTACTTGGCCTTTGGTCATGACCGTTCTCAGACTGTCAAGTCTGTATGGGTTTCTTCTCATAATGGTCTCTCTCACAGTGACAGAGTTGATGGCCTCGCCAAAGAAGTGTGCAGTTTGCCTCTTCCCGCAGCTGTCGTGGCACCCTCGTTCTCCTGCATCTTGTCCCGGATCCGAGCTGCTGGCGCCCACTCTCTCGACCATTCCAGAGACCGTCAGAGGAATGAGAGTGTCACCATCTGGCATTACGACGCTTTCCGCTATCAACCCTACAAGTATCGTCCCCGTGCTGTCATGGTCCGGAGGCATAACGTGGTGCTCTCCAGGCTCCGTCTCGGCTACAGGGCCGTGTGGCAAGATGCTGAACAAGAGGATGTCCCGCACTCTCGTGTTATCTCTGTGGCGTTCCCGAGGGCAACTCTCTGGACCACTACTGTCTCAACTGTCCGGAAGTTCATGGTCTACTGCTTCGTGGTCTCTCTCTCCTCGACATTTATCGTCATCTCTTAACTGCTAGCCATCTGGATGTCGTCCTTGCCCGCTTGTCCTTGTCCACGCTTTGGTGGCTGGCTATTAGTTTAATTAAGTTTAACCAAATGTACATTTTCATATTTTGATGTATTAGTTTGACGCATTTGTGCGCAATAAATTAACTCAAACAAAATTCTCTCTCTCTCTCTCTCTCTCTCTCTCTCTCTCTCTCTCTCTCTCTCTCTCTCTCTCTCTCTCTCTCTCTCTCTCTCTCCTCTCTCTCTCTCTTAGTCCTTGAGGCTGAGGTGTTGATCAGTACCATATTTGAGCAGGAAATTTCAGTGGTTAACTGTAAGACAAATGCTTAGGCATAAAAAAAATGCATTAATGCGTCTCCTGTCTCTTAGTCTTTCTTGTGATATCAGCCATTTCCTTAGTATCACTTGTAATTTTTTATCACGTGACTTGGAGAATTTTTCTTTCCTGTAGCACAATGCATTACCTTTAGTAAGGCACGTTATATATCAACATGAAATCTTAAGAAAAGAACGTTTCAGAATAACATTGAATATTTGAATATCTGATTATCTCTACTAGTTATAAGCATGTTAATCATTCAGAGTTCTGAAAGTTTATAGAACAATTTCTTTTATTAAAGTAAGGTGATCGTTCCTGATACTGATGGGCTAACTAATAATTCTCATTCTGTGGCTTATAAGCTTTCTTGTGAGATTTGTAGCTTTTATATTAAATTATTCGATGTTAAAGTTAACCACTATGAAAATTCATGTTAATGAGTGACACGTAAAAAAAAAAAATAAGTGATACATGTCTTAAGTCGGGCTTAAGTTCTTTGAAATGTGAGTCAAACTATAAAAATTACGTTCCAATCTATTGATTAATGAACATAATATCCACTATGTAAAATATAATTATATATTTAACTACTTCATTTACAGTATTCTTCAAAGTCATACATGACTTCAAAATATGCCTTTTAATGTCGCCCCCCCCCCAAAAAAAAAAAAATAAATAAAATAAAATAAAATAAAATAAATTCGATATTATTGGATTAGCGTCATTATAATTATGGACATTAGCGTCAGAATGTTTTTTTTTTTTTTTTCAAACATGAATATAAACTACACTGCTCAAAACTTTCACAATGTTATTCATGAATACATTTTATATAGTGCAATTAACTTTAGATGTAGGATTGGAATAAAAAAGAAAAAAAATGGTAAGCATTAAAAGTGCTCTGAACACTACATTCCATGTAAAGAAAAAAATAAAAAATAAATAGAAATAAATAAATACAGTAAATTCTTTGAATATACTTTAACTACAGTACGCCTCAAACTCATCCAAATGTGTTTCATCCTGATTTGACAACTAACTTTCAAGTCTCTCCATCATTGCTTCAGAAAGACTCTACTCATTGCTAAATTCCATTAATATTTTTAGTTCATATTTATCTTTGGTCAGTAATCTAAATGAACTTGGTCTCCCCTTGCCTGTAAATACACTTACACTCTCACAACTTGTCTTTTCCGTTGGGCTCCTCCGATCACAATCTCATATCTGTATTTGTCATATCGCTCCAATCACTCCTCAGGATCCCCCAAAGCGGAGGTGCCTCTGACGTGTTGCCTCTGCTAATTGGGGAGACATGAGAAGGTATTATGTTGATTTTCCTTGAAATAACTAATGGTTCCGTCAGCTCATAACAGAGGTGATAGTGTCTGGCATGGAGGCGTACATTCCTCACTCTCTCTCGACCTAAACCTTCCAACCCTTGATTTAACACAGCCTGTTCTCGTGCTATACATGTGATGGAGAAGTGGCCCACAAAAGGTACTTAAGCCTTCCGTCACCTGTATCTCATGAACTTTATATTTCTGCCCGGAATCATGCCAAATCTGTTTTCCAACTAGCCAAAAATTCCATCATTAATGTTCTCGCTGGCCTTAACCCTCGGAAAGCTTGTGGACCTGATGGGGTTTCTCCTACTGTTTTCCGAAACTGTGCATCCGTGCTTGCACCTTGCCTAGTCAAACTCTTTCATGTCTATCAACGTCTACCTTTCCTTCTTGATAGAAGTTTTCTTACATTTAATTTGTTCCTAAAAAGGGTGATCGTTCTAATCCCACAGACTACCGTTCTAATGCTTTGATTTCCTGCCTATGTAAAGTTTTTTTTTTTTAACTATCCTCAACAGGAAGATTCTTTAACATCTATCACTTCACAGCCTTTTATCCGATCGCCAGTATGGCTTCTGTCAAGGCCGCTTTACTGGTGATCTGGCTTTGCTTACTGAGTCTTGGTGAAACATTTGGTATTGCCTTAGACATACTTGTATTAATAGCTTTCGATAGATTTTGGCGCAAATCTTTGATCTCCAAACAACTCTTTTACGACTCCTATCCTTCTCTCTGTAACTTCATTTCAAGTTTCCTTTCTGACCGTTCTATTGCTGCTGTGGTAGACGGTCATTGTCCTTCTCCTAAATCTATTGACAGTGGTGTTCCTCAGGGTTCTTTCCTGTCACCCACTTTCTTTCTATTATGCTATGTAACACGATTTTTGTTTTTGACAAGCAAGTGTCCAAGTGTTTCCAAGTTTTTTCATGGCAAAACAATAAAAGATGTTCATTATTCCTGTCAAACTTTGCTTTTGTGGCTTTTAGAATAATCTTTTGACCGAAAATAGCAAAATTTCACCATTTTTCAAGATACTGTCAGAAAAAAAAAACTTCTTTGCTCTTGTCTCGATGAATTGACCACATGTGTAGCAGAATGCATCTGGAGAATGACTGCATCCTCTTGATGCCATTTCACATCTTGTGATGTATCTTTTCAGGTAGGCAAAGCAGAACTAATTGGTGGTCTGCAAGCTCTTATCTTACTTGTCAAGCAGTACTTCGATATATTTTTAGTCTTTCTAGAATGTGTTCCAGAATGTTTTCAATCTTTCTTGAATACTCTTGAACATACTTTAGAATATTATGAATCATTCTAGAAATTTCTTGTAGATTCTAGAAAATTCCCGATACTTCTACATATTTCTACTGTATTCTAGAATGTTGTAGAATATTCTGGAAATTTTCCATTGAATAGAATGTTCTAAAATGTTCTAGAAATTTCTAAAAGTGTCTGGTAGAGCATTCTGAAAAACTTGAGATTTCTGAATTGTAAGCAAATTCTTCTAAATATGAAAAATTTCTTGCTACATCTGTTCAGTTCAAGAATGATCTTATTAAAATAAAAAAAATCTTTAGAACTATATATATTCTTTCTTTCATTGTTTTAACTTATTTGCAACATTTCAAAAGCAATCAGATAAGCAACTGAGATTTTGCAAAGGTCTTTACCTGACATGAAAACCAACAGTAACCCATACTGTAATGAAATAAGGCAAAAATGTAAATTCATTGCTCTGACCACTATAGTAAAGTTTTAGGATCAAAATAACTTCTTCTTTTTTTTTTTTTAATGGAAATAATTATGGTTTAGGGGCAGGGACAAGACAAAAGTGAAATTTTGTTACATCATCAATGATCTTCTAAACCAAACGTCTTCTCGTATCCCCACCTAAGCTAATTATACCACCCTGCACTTTTCCATGTCTTTTCGTAGACGTCCAACCCTCAAGGAAGTAAAAAGTTCACGTATGGAAGCCACAGAATGCCTGACCTCTGATCTTTCTAAAATTTCTGATTAGGGCATAGCAAACAGAGTATTGTTTAATGTCTCAAAAACTCAATTCCTCCATCTGTCAACTCGATACAACCTTCCAGACAACTATCCCCTCTTCTTCAATGACACTCAACTGTCCTCTTCTACACTGAACATCCTCGTTTTGTCCTTTACTTATAATCTAAACTGGAAACTTCACGTCTCATCTCTAGCTAAAACCGCTTCTATGAAGTTAAGCGATCTGAGTCGTCTCTGTCAGTTTTTCTCACCCCCACCTACAGCTGCTAACTCTGTACAGGAGCCTCATCCGTCCATGCTTGGAGTATGCTTCACATGTATGAGGGAGTTCCACTTCTCTCCTCTTACTGACTGTCTTCAGCCTCTCTCTCATCGCCGCAGTGTTGCATCTCTTGCTGTCTTCTACCGCTATTTTCATGCCGACTGCTCTTCTGATCTTGCTAATTGCATGGCTCCTTTCCTCCCTTGGCCTTGCTCCACAACACTTTTTTTTTGTTCTCACCCCTATTTTGGCCACCCTTCTAATGCAAGAGTTAACCAGTATTCTCAGTCATTCATCCATTTCCCTGGTAAACTCTGGAACTACCTGCCTTTTTCTGTATTTCCACCTCCCCATGACTTGAACTCTTTCAAGAGGGAGGTTTCAAGACACTTATCCTATAATTTTTGACTACCGCTTTTGATTCTGTTCGGGAACCGTCATCTCAGTAGCCTTTTTTTTCTATTATAATTTTGTTATCCTTGGCCGGTGCCCATCCTTCATAAAAAAAAAAAGTAAAAGCATGTACGCCAATTAATCATGTGGAAACATAAGCTCCAAATGCTGTAGTAACCCTCTCCATTGACACAATCTTTATTCGTGTCTTTCTCCCACATTTCAGATACATATGACCACCAATGGTATTCTAGAAAGCCATGAGCAACATTTGCAGATCTGTATCATCAGAGCTAATAAGAACCTCTTGATGTCCTTGCTTTACAGCATGTGCAGCATGAAAGAGGAGACGGTCATCAGCTTCTTTTTGAATGCATTATAGATCAGGTGCCATCACACTTCCCTTCTCTCCCAGTTAATCACTGTGAGATTTCCTGCCTAAATATGGGAGCGATGGCTACAATTTTGAGACCAGGCTCATGGGCTATCTCTCTCTCTCTCTCTCTCTCTCTCTCTCTCTCTCTGTCTCTCTCTCTCTCTCTCTCTCACTCTCTCTCTCTCTCTCTCTCTCTCTCTCTCTCTCTCTCTCTCTCTCTCTCTCTCTCTCTCTCTCTCTCTCTTGGATGTGTATTCACTGCCAACCACTGTTCTAGATGTGACTGCATACCGCTGTACTAGATGAGTCCCTACCGCTTGTTGATAGATTTATATCTAAGTCCACTGTTCAGCACACACTTAGTGCTGCCGTGGTGGTGATTTACTTTTGACTGGGATGATGGTAGCAGCAGCACATGTGGTGGCTCTTTGATCCTCCGATGATGTTGATATATCAAAGTGTGGAGTTGCATGGGTAGTAGTTGAGATATTATAGTTTTATGTGCTAGTAAAGGAAACACAAACAAGTATCACCTTTTTTTACTGATAATAGTGCAGGCGATATGATTTTGAAGTCCGATTTACGCAGTACACACTTTGAGAACTGATACCCTGATTTGACAGACGTAAATTAATGCTTCGACTCTCTCTCTCTTTCTCTGAACCGACTGACTTCTAGCTACACATACAGGTCTATTTATTGGAAAGAAGTGGATCACGATCAGGAGAAGCTCAATAATGGTAAATATGAAAATTAGACCAATCATAGCCCGGAACTGGAGAATATGAGCCAATGAGATGTGATCTTAATTTGGATCATTGACCTACGAGCAGGTGTTTTCCCTAAGGACTGGCGAAATGTGAGGGAGATGCGGAACTCCCTTGAGAGCGAGAGGGAAGAAGGTTTTGAAAAATAGATTTGACTTACCACATGGAGAATGCTGAACAATGACACATACAACATGGAATGATGAAATATATATATATATATATATATATATATATATATATATATATATATATATATATATATATATATATATATATATATATATATATATATATATATATATATATATATATATATATATATATATATATATATATATATATAATACAGCTACTCTCTCTTACATATATATATATATATATATATATATATATATATATATATATATATATATATATATATATATATATATATATATATATATATATATATATATATATATATATATATATATTAATACTACAGCTACTCTCTCTCTCTCTCTCTCTCTCTCTCTCTCTCTCTCTCTCTCTCTCTCTCTCTCTCTCTCTCTCTCTCTCTCTCTCTCTCCAGGTACTCCTGGTAAAAGACCACTCACAAGATTTCTGCTTCGAAGGAGAGCAAAAACTTATCTTAGGATAAGGAGGTGATGGTAATATTTACACAGCAACCACAATTCCAACAACCACAAGTTTCCATCCATGGAGACAATCGCCCAATGAGCTTGCCGCGCCGTGCTTCTAGCTGTGGGTATTTGTGAGGTGGAGAGAAGGGTACGAAAGAAGAAAATATAGTTGCCTGATATAACTAACTTGTGATAATAATGACATGAGCGTGCAATTTGTCAGTGACTGTCTCCTGAAATGATGAAAATGGATCCCGGTTAAATAAAAAAAAAGACCTTTCAACAATACAATATGCAGTATTGTTCCATTCTTGAAGGTAAAATATCTACATTGCACTTTTTTCCTCTCTCTTAATTTATAGCCAAGGCCACTTTGTATGAAAAAGAATTGCCATTCTCATGCGATTGAATAAAAGGAAACTACATCCAGGGTGAGGAATATGTATCTAATGTTGGAACACTGTGATGATATAAAAAGTTTTAATCACTAATAACATTCTTATAAACGATTAATTTTCAAATAAAAAAAAAATAAATAAATAAAATGCGCCCGATGTAAAAAAAAAAAAAAAAAAAGGATGAACTACATTAATTTTATTCACGAAAGGTAGGTGCATGGCAAAAACAAGTCAAGAAAGAAGCATTTGACAGGCTCTAAAACTTTATTGCCAAGAAGCAAAGGGTTGTGCGGAAGAGCCAGACCAGTGTGGGGAGGCGCAGGGAGTCCTGAGTCCTCCCACATCCCTCCGCCATGTGACCTGCAGCACGTAGCTTCACTACAAACCGCCAAGTAAAGTGATTAAAACGAGATTGCTCACGCAGGAGACTTTAACAAGACCTCACACGCTCACGTGGCTTCGTGCAAGCGCCCTGCACCTTCATCTGATCAACCTCGCTACATTGAACCTCACGCTGAGAAACACTCCCTCGCGAGGGATCCTCTGAAATAATTTTCCCTCACCAGCCATGGTCACATCATTGCAGTGAAGGTTTCGGACACCATGTTGGGTCACTGGGGCCATAAGCCCATAACCTCCACTTAGATGCCCACTGTAGAAGCTAGCACCAGCTGGCAAGGCACCAAACAGTGGCGCGCGCCGACCACGAGAGGCAAACTACTGTTCACTCTCCAGACAGAGGCACCGCTGACACACCCATGCAGGAGATTACTTTGCATTTACATGAAATGAGTAACCTTTACACTTTGTCAGATTTAAATTACTAATAACCATATTCCTAGGAGCACTGCTTAGTCCCAGCTTTAAGGATATAAACATCAAAATTCTGAGGTAAGAGTGAGTGTATGAACCAAGCGGCGCGAGCTTTGAGAAAGGCGTAACAGATTGTCGAGGTGGGACCTGAGCAGCGCCCTGTGGTCTCATTACCGCCGAGGAGTGAAAAATAATGACCAGAGAACATATTTCCCAGCGCAGCGTGGCCTCCATTTACACTCTCATCTGAATTCATGGAAGGTTTAATGTGTTAATGGCAGCGGCAAGATATTGTGTGCCAAGAGTGGGAGCTTGATTCAGAAAAGTCCTTTTACTCTCTAGTTACTTGCTGTAGTGTGTGTGTGTGTGTGTGTGTGAGTGTGTGTGTGTGTGTGTGTGTTCCATGAGACTGCACCGCATACAATTGTGGATGCTACAAGTTTACTCGTATACACTTCAAATCTGGTGAGTGTCGTGTCGAATGGCTGATTATAATCAATTAGGTAAATAAATGACCAACATTCTCTCTCTCTCTCTCTCTCTCTCTCTCTCTCTCTCTCTCTCTCTCTCTCTCTCTCTCTCTCTCTCTCTCTCTCTCAAATAGGTAGGTATATACGTGGATAGATAGATAGATAGATAGATAGATAGATAGATAGAGAGAGAGAGAGAGAGAGAGAGAGAGAGAGAGAGAGAGAGAGAGAGAGAGAGGGAGAGAGAGAGAGAGAGAGAGAGAGAGAGAGAGAGATAAATGGGTAAGTGGATAAACAAACGGGTCTACAATTTTTTGTCCATCGTTTCGATTGTGATATCGCCAGTCGCGTGAAACTTGCGTGGTTCTTGATGAAAGCTGTATTAGTGGTTGTGAAGGCGCAAAGATAAAAGGAAAAAATATATGATTATCATTACAAGCTCCACACACGTGAAGGGTGCGATATGTACATAAGCTAAAATCTAAGGAGTTCATGATTTTCTGCAAGACATGTACTGTATCGATTACAGCTGCCGCATCATTCACACACTTACTTTATCAAATCAATTAACTGTAATTTGTTTATGGTTCAAAATTCGGACTGTCACATCAAAATTTTTCTGTGAACATCTCATGAGCAGACGAGAAAATGCATTGTTGCAGTCATTACCCATGCCTAATTAACACTGCGACATGGAAACGTTACTATTCTCCCGAGGAAACTGCAGCTCACACATCAAGAAGAATAGCGGCACCCTAACAAAAGAGACAAGAAAAATTAATTTTTCGCCGTCAGAGAGATTGAGAGAATTAATTAAACTAAGGAGAAATGGTAATTTAGACTGCAATCATTTATTGCTGCGGCGCATGCGTAACCCTCTGAGTTAGTTTAAAAGAGACACATTTCATAGACGGGGACGCGATCCCTAGTTGGCAAACCACCTCTATCTGGCCGAGCTGCAGGGGAGGTACTGAAAGGTTTGCTCCATTCAAGCTGCCTGGCGAGGAACGATGTGAACCTTCCACTTAAGGTTATCAATGTGGACAGGCAAAAAGGTTTTATGTGATGAAAGAATATCGTTGAGCGCTACGGTGAAAGTCACTCTTTTCTTTTTTCTCTCTCCTTTTTGTGGATTCTTCTAAGACTCCTTTCTTTCCAGAACTAAAGCTGTGACAGTCATGCGTTCCTAATTAAACTATGAGCGAAAAAAAAATAGTTTTAAAAATGAAACGCTTCCTTAACGAGGTTTTACGGTGGGAGGAAATGTCTAACACATTATAGAAACATTCAAACTGCAGGAATGCGACGGTGTAGTGATGGTGTGTGTGTGTGTGTGTGTGTGTGTGTGTGTGTGTGTGTGTGTGTGCGTGTGTGTGATTCACCTACGGTCGTCTGTTGGTCACCCGGCCAGCCGTTCCCCTACGGAAAGAGCTCAGAACTCATAGTGACCGATCTTCGGGTAGGACTGAGACCACTGACACACCACACACCGGGACAGTGAGGTCACAACCCCTCGGGTTTGGTTAATTAAAAATTAACCTGCTTACTGCTAGGTGAACTGGGGTTACACATTAAGAGGCTCTCCCATTTGCCACGCCGCGCCCTTCTTGGTTGTGAGCCGAGCGTGCTAACCACTACACTACGCGGTGTGTGTGTGTGTGTGTGTGTGTGTGTGTGTATCTTTTCGTGCTCGTGTCTATGTGAAACCCAGTTCAGAAAAAGAAAAAAAAAAAACGTATGAATAATGGATTCCCGAGACGGACACAAGGATCCTTACGAACACAATATTCGCGAGATGAACAGCTTTTCTTGTTACAGACGCTGCTCTAGGACAGTGAAAGAGAGGCCCCATAACAGCACACACTTTGCTTAGCGTACCCCACACTTTCAGCTGTGCACGTGCATGCTGGGGTCACGCTATTCAAACACACATTAACTATGTGTACCGTGTATCATAATGATTAAAAATTAACCTCTACAGTCATTATTATACAATAACTGTAAATAAATAATTTAAAACATGCTATAAATCTGTACTTGATTCCATTTCCCCCCTTTTCTGTTACTTGGACTGTTTCAGTATAACAAAAGTTTGAGTATAACAAAAGTATCAAGACACCATCAATCAACATTTTGGAGGGTGGCACTCGAGACTTTCTTCAGTGTATAGCTTCAGATAATTTTTAACTAAACAGATTTACACGTGGTAGAAAAAAAAAAAAGAAGAAAAGGTCGATAAGGTTCCTGGTTCCCCTTTTCACCAGAAACTCTCCCTCACTCGCTACATCTGAACGTTGTTGTTTACACTCAAACATAGCAGACCACCCGCGCCTAGTCCACACCAGACAGAAGTGGGACGTGCCGCCCTGCACCGCACACACAGCTGCTCCTCGCCGGCTGTTGTTTTCTGACCCTTGCCGCGTTGTTATTCTTCCTTTTTAGGCTGCTAATGGTTGTGTGACGCCGCTTAATTTGAGTAACTATAAACAATTTTAGTTAGTAAAACTAAAGATTGAGACACTAAAAGGTTTGAACTATTTGATCTCTCCTTTTGTTTTCAGAGGTGCTTTAAGAAAAAGTACTCTAAACTTGAGACGTCGTAACACTCAGAGGTTAAAAAACAAAAATTATATATATATATATATATATATATATATATATATATATATATATATATATATATATATATATATATATATATATATATATATATATATATATATATATATATATATATATATATATATATATATATATATATATATATAAAATTCCATTCCTAATAGTACCCCTGCATTAAATTTTTTGGTGTATTCATGTTCAAGGTTCTAAATATAATTACGTTTAATATAATAATGTGTATTTGAAGAACATTCAGTTTCAGTCGTTCTCCTTTCCTGTCATTAGTCTAGTGCACTGGAATTAACTGAGTGCACAAAGGGATTAATCTAGGTACAGAACAAGATATTCAAGTGGGATTGCGATGGGTAGTAAGTCAATGGTATTTAGGAAAAAAAAAAAAAATTATAGCAAAAAGGAATATAACACAATGATGTTGGCATGTCTTGATCACTTTGCTCTCCTCTTAGCGACACTCACGCTCACTTCACTCATCCCTCATAAACAATAATAACAACACAAGCAACACTGCACTTTACATTCCAAGCAAATGGTTTCTTTGCAATTACAACAATTATTATAAGGGCGCACTGAAACGTGATATTACTGCAAGCAAACAGTTATGAATAATCAGAGCAGTAACAATATATTTGATTTATCGTGCTTGCTCAGCGGACACGGCTTAAGGCGGAGCAGGGCGAGGCTAGTGGAATGGCGTGAGGCCTGGGCGAGGTGGGGCGCTATTGGGCAGGACGAAATTCGCTCCCAAACAATGCCCGTAACAAGTTTGCTCATTATGCTCAGGATCAGCCAGCGAGACGCAGCTCCGTGTAAATGGTTCTTCGACGACGTCAGTGTGGAAGGTTATGGTCGAGGGGGCAGAAAAAAATTAAGTCGCTAGTGGGGTGCGAAGAAAAGGGGAGAGGGCTGGGTGGTTGTCAAGACTGGAGAGTGAGTGGAGAGCTGAGAAGGAGGAAAACAAGAATCATTGGAGTGGCCGTGGGGATGAGAACAAGAAAATGCAGTAGAGTTATTAGTAAAGGAGAGGGGGGAGGGGAGAAGGATAAGTAGAAGGCGGCGGCTTGTTATGAAAGAAAAATAGAGAACGGAGAGGAACTGACATTTGCACGAGTGAAAACAGAGGGGGGTGAGGTAGTTACTTATAGGAGAAGAGAGAAAACGAAGGCATTACTGGTGGAGGAAATAGAGACCTGAGAACGAAAACCATGTGTAAAGGGTGAAGAGAGTGTCAGAAACGTGATAACTGATAAGAGGAAGGAGAAAGAGGAAGAGTTACTTATAAAGGAAGAAGGAGGGGTTAGGGAGAAGGGGAAAGGAGAAAGACAAGGGTTACTAACAAACGAAGAGAGAGGATAAAGAGGAATGGTTCTAAGAAGGGAAGAAAGGGAGAAGGAAATGAGCTGCTAGGAAAAGACAGAGAGGAAAGACGAAAGATTGATGTTTCGGTAAGAGGGAGGAAAAAGAGGAAGAGTTATCAACAAGAGAAAGGGGAGAAAAAAAGAGAGGTTGTTAGTAGGAAAATAGAGAGGAGAAGGCAGAAGGGGGTTTACACGCAGTGAAAGACGGACGGATAGAGAAGCTTCAAATTAGAGAGAGAGAAAAAAAAAAGAGAAAGGGGAGAGATCACCGTTAGGGAAAGAGGAAGGGTTTGCTATAGCAAGGAAAGAAGAAGAGAAAGAGTGTTACTGGTTGGGTAAAGAATAGGTGCTTACATTTACCGGAGAGAGAGAGAGAGAGAGAGAGAGAGAGAGAGAGAGAGAGAGAGAGAGAGAGAGAGAGAGAGAGAGAGAGAGAGAGAGAAAGTAGGGTTTCCTAGCAGAGAAAGAAGAAAGAACAAAACAAACTTATAGGGGGGAAAGGAGAAAGAGGAAAGTTAACTAATAGGGGGAAGGGAAAGGAATAAGAAAAGGGGTATATGAAGGAGAAGATAGAGAAGAGAGTGAACGTTTACTTGTAGCAAGTAAAGAGAAAAGGGGAAACAAGAAGAGATACTGGTAAGGAAAGAGGGGAAGGTTGGAATGTGAACATCTGGTTTAGTGATGAATCTAAGAGAGGGGAAGGTGGTCTATTGGTGGGAGAGAAACGAGAGGCACTTTATCTGCAGTACCAGTGAATCAGAATCAATATATATATATATATATATATATATATATATATATATATATATATATATATATATATATATATATATATATATATATATATATATATATATATATATATTATTTTCATCTGAAGGGAAATGTGTGCCTTCCTTCTGTGTGAGGGCACTAATGGGGCAATCCAGCGTGTGATGGTGTGGACACATATGTGAGGACTCTTGATGGTCTGTGTTTTCCTACCATGCTTCATTTTTCCAACTTCTGATGTCGGCATGTTTAGCTAACATGTGTACGATTTTAGATCACTCGAAAACATATAAAAAGAAGTTTTCTTAAAGAGAGCTCATTGCAGGAAAATAATTTATATCACTTCAGTCACCAAATATCCGCCCATGGAAATGTAACGTTTCCTATTCACAAAACAACTTCCTAATATATGTTTATTTTTAAACTGTAAAATAAGGTGCGTCACCTACATGCAGTATTCTTTTTAGTGTAATGATACGACAATACTGTTGAATTTAAAACAAGCACATTATAGCCTACGGTAATTAGATGTTTGATTGTCTATCTCAGTGAGATGTGAGCACAAGATCAACAAACAGGAATCGTTTGATATCGTGGTGATATGGAATAGTGAAATGTGTGCTCGATAAATTACGATTTTAATCTAAAGACCGAGACTTTAACAAAGGACGTGATATTAATCAAGGGAGCGAAACATGAACAAAGAGGGAAACTCCTCCTCTTACGGATACAATCCCGGAACCAAAACAAAGAATAAAATAATTAAAAGAAACAATTCGAAAGGATGCATAGATGTGGGTGTTTAAATGCGTGACCGAAAAGAAAAAAAAAAACGGATTAAATGTGTGTGTGTGTGTGTGTGTGTGTGTGTGTGTGTGTGTATATATATATATATATATATATATATATATATATATATATATATATATATATATATATATATATATATATATATATATATATATATATATATATATATATATATATATATATATATTGCCCTCAACCTTGACACACTCTTATACATTCACACAGATATGTCTACCTTTTCTCTCTGGTCGATAGAACCAGAACAAAGGCACGGGCGGGGTCCTCTAAGCCTGCATCGCGGCAGTCACTGCAAGAGCGGACGAGACCCTAACACCTATGATCAGTCTTGGTGTTTTGGGAACCAAGACAAATTCTCTCCTGAGTCTGAAACACTGACCCGTTTTCTGGCTGCTTAGGGAGCAGAAATCGAGGAACAAGATACCGAGGCGGTTCGAGCGACAGACGGACAGACAGAGATGTACACAAAAAAGAAGAAACACACTGGAGGATGAGCACTGGCGCGTATAAGACAACACAAGGCAAGCCGACGAGTGTTAACCGCGCGTGGGTTGCATTCTCACCCTCGTTACTCTTTCTTACACTTGTTCATTGTTTATTATCAACCCACACAGCAGCTTTCCCAGACACGCGTCAATGTTACTCCGCCGCAGGATTTAAACCCTCTATCAGTTGCCCTGCAGCCTCGGTCGTCAGGCGGAAACAAATAGCACACAAGGGAAAAGTGATCACAGTCCGTCTGAGCCTTGTCTAATGTCACTAAACAGACGAACACGTAGACAAGGGCATGGGAGTTACCGGAGCTCCGCGAGATACTCTCAAATATCAAGAGCGACTTAGGGGTGAAAATAGGAGTCATCCTCTCCTTTTTGCTCTTTTGTCCATGAGGCAGCAACGTATAATTTGTTGGCCGGGCTCCTTGACTCACATGGGAGGGAGGTTTGTACGTGAACCTTCTTCCCTCCCTCTCCGTCCATCTTATTATTCTGCCCCTTTTCCTCCCTCCCTTTGCACCACCCGTCTGTAATACAACACCACGTCCCTCCTTACTCCCTCCTCTACTTCCTCTCTCTCTCTCTCTCTCTCTCTCTCTCTCTCTCTCTCTCTCTCTCTCTCTCTCTCTCTCTCTCTCTCTCTCTCTCTCTCACACACACACACACACACTCAAGCACCACTGCAGCCACAAACATAACAAAGCATAATAGCCCGTTAGTCACTTGGTAGCCCAGTAACTTAGGAGTATCGTACCATCCATCTGGTCGCCGCCTACATCCTCAACTTGCCACTTAGGCGTCCTGGCATTTCCCTCGCCTCTTGCGGATATGAGTAAGATACTGCACCCAACACAATTTTCCTTCGCGCCCATCAAGCGGAAAAAGAAAGACACCGGGAGAATAACTCGAGACATCTGGGTATGACGCGGCTGCTGCTTTGTCACCGAACTCGAGTAACCAAGAATCCGAGCTGTTTATCACGACGGCCTGTCTTAGTCACCGCCTCCCCCGGCATTCCTGATTCACCAGGGTGTCCTAGTACGCCTCCTCCGCTCCTCCTCGTAAGATGATCCCTGTGTGGCGTGTCCCTCTCCCCTACTGAGATGCAGTACTTTCGCCTTCACTACTGCCAGCCACCCACCTCCTGAAAGATCGTCGCTACATACCACCCCAGAACATGACCGCCGCACTGTTGTGACAATAAACCGTCTCTCTCTCTCTCTCTCTCTCTCTCTCTGCCTGTGTGTGTGTGTGTGTGTGTGTGTGTGTGTGTGTGTGTGTGTGTGTGTGTGTATGTGTGTGTGTGTGTGTCTTTCTGTTAATCTTTTTTGCTTCCTCTCTCTCTCTCTCTCTCTCTCTCTCTCTCTCTCTCTCTCTCTCTCTCTCTCTCTCTCTCTCTCTCTCTCTCTCTCTCTCAGAGGCACGATATGTACAGGTCCTGATCCGCCACACTTTCCATTGTAGTAAATTTTAGGTTGCACATCGCTTTGTAGACAACGTCCTTATCGCATCAAGAGCTGCGCATTATTTCTCCCTTGAATTGTAATTTGTTCTGGCAATTCGATGTGTGTGTGTGTGTGTGTGTGTGTGTGTGTAATAATAATATTTTATTATTATTTATTTTATTTGTTGGCAGCCTTATCAGCTGAAAACCACATGCTACATCTTGACTTACATACTAACATACATACTACATCTTTGGTATACATTAATCCTATTGAAGTATCTTACATAGTAATACTATGGCTGCCACTTGGCGTCGAACAACCTGGTAGACCAGGCCAGGCTAACCCGCTTATTTTTTTCTGGAATTTATTTCTCCTCCCTAAGCAGCAGGTCACAGCTGCCGACTTACACCAGGTACCTAATTTCACTTAATCAGTGTTCGGTGAACAGGGGCTACACTGCAAATAAGTCCACCCAAAGACTTCTGATCCGAGAATCTAACTCGGGACCTTCCGATCGCGAATCGGGTGTGCTAACCACTGCACCACCAGGTCGTGTGTGTGTGTGTGTGTGTGTGTGTGTGTGTGTGTGTGTTTACAGTTCAGTCCTCCTGTTTACAAACGCCTCTGTACACACGCTACCCCCCTGAAAGTGAGGCTTTATATAGGCAAGCGTATGCAGAGGCACGAGGCATACATATGAAAAAAAAGAGTGCGCTCTACTTTTATTTATTTTTCCAGTGATTTTTTGAACGTTGGCGCGCGAGTGAGTCTGAATATAAAGGAATACACAGGACTTCGTACGAGTGGCAGCCCTTGCAGGGGGAGGAGGGAAGGGAGAGAGGCAAGAAGGGAGCGTGGGTCGTGGGGTCGTGATGGGGACGGCATGGTTTGAGGGTTGGGGTGAGCATGATAATGGCAGTGGTGGTTAATATGTCGTTAGGGCGTTAAGGAATTGCGTTTGGTAGAGAGGGTGAAGGCAGCGGCGGTGATGGCGGTGGTGTCGCTGGATCTACTGAAGGTGCCTTAAAGCGATTCTGTTGATGCCGCTCAGATCACCATTTAGTAGCAGGCGTCGTGGTTGACTGTTATTACGTCGTGAACTACGCGAAGGGAGGTTAGCAGGAGCCAGCCGTCTCCCTCCACCGCCGGAAACACTGAAAGGGCTGCAGGGCTCCGGGCGTGAGGAGGGAGGAGGTGGCTGTGCTGGCCATTTGTCGGGGATAATTGGTAGTTAGGTTGGGTCGCGGTCATAACTGCGGAGGGAAATATGAGTCCTAGGCGAACCCCTCATGTGATGCCACCGCTCGATGGTTGGTGGTTCTCTCTCTCTCTCTCTCTCTCTCTCTCTCTCTCTCTCTCTCTCTCTCTCTCTCTCTCTCTCTGAGTTTTCCTTTTCCCTATATATCACAAGTTATCTCTAATTTCCATTCTCCACCACCTCTACCCTCTTCTTCCTCTTCCTCCTCCTTCACAGATATGCTTGCTTCCCACACATCCTCTTCTGCTCCTCACCCTATCTCCATGCCGCCACTTGCTCTTATCTAGATTTGCCCGCCGAGGGAACGCTGTGGTCGAGTTGGTTGGTGTCTGTCAGTCATACTCTGTATTAGAATAAACACTTGGC